>NC_041026.1:29415072-29715072 GCF_900634625.1 Parambassis ranga
CTTAAGNTGAGGTATTATTAAGACATGACATGATATATAACATGACATGTTCTTACATGATGAATATGATGTGCTGACGTGATGTCATGACATGACAATATATGATAAAAATGATACAATTAATTATGTTAATAAATTGATGGATGCTAAACCGCAGTTGCTACCATATTGTATAATCTATATACAAAATACCCTGCCTGTCTTGCAAAAAAACATACATCGGCGAAACAGAAAGATCATTCAGCACACAGAAAAAAGAACATAAAACAGAATGTGAAAAGGAATCAGCTGGCATGAGCACGAGGGCAACAAAACAGAAAGCACAACAAGAAAACCTGAAATCAGCAATCTCGGATCACTGCAAAAGGGAAAGACACATTATGGACTGGGATGGGGCAAAAGTAATCGGCAATGGGGACAACAAGTTCAAACGGTGGATTAAGGAAGCCAACGGGACAGTGAACCGGGACGAGGGGACTTTCACACTGTCCCACACCTGGAACACTGTCCTGAGGAGACCAGACTGCTGTCCCACACCTGGGACACAGTGCTGAAGAAGCCGGACTACAGGTGGCGCTGTTCCCCTACTACCTGGAGTAGTGGGAGAATGGCGCCACAACCTGCATAAAATCAGCTGGCAGACACGTCACCGGTAACATCATATGACTTCTGAGGAAGACTGCAGGATGCAGTCGAAACATGTAGAGTCAAGGTAAAAAACACAAAAGACACTGGTCTGAGTGAAAGGAATACTCTTATAGTTAAAAAGGTGAAGACCAAATGAACCTTGTCGAAACATATTGTATAATCTCTGATGCAGAAAAGTTGGCAACAAGTTCATGGACATTTCCATATTATTTGGTACTATATTACATTTGTGGCTTTAATGCCGCATATGTTTCCAACACCTAATCTACATGTGTATGTGTGTGAATGTGTTTCCACTCACTGCTGTTGACAGTCTTGATGCCAATGTCATCTCCAGATTTCCCTTCAGCCCCACCAAGGCTGGCACCAAGATAAACACCTCAGAGATCTCCCTGAACACCTGCCAGTGCTGAAAAACAAAGTGGCAATTGTTCAAACACAGCACAGTCAAACTACACAGATTCTAACCAGGGTTTAATGCTTCCTATTTAACTCTACTCCTGTGATTTTCTTAACAGGGCATTACAACTCAAGACAGTCTCTAACATTATACACAGACAGTGTTTTCAGACAAAGTGAGTAAACTCAGTTTTTTGACTCTGGTAACAATTACAAGGTAAAATTACAAGGCCTCTTATTATGACTTATGTAATGAGTACTCAATCATATCTGTCATCACCTTGGTTGAACAAACCACACTTAGTCCTGATTAGGCAGATCAGCTGTGTGTTTGACTGTCTAAGACTGCGGGACTAGATATGTATGCTGTTATTTTGTAAAAATGTGGTTCCGATTATGCTAAGATAATATTCAGATAATATACAGATAAACTCTGAAGGGCTAATCATTCTTATCCTTCATATTAAATTGTCCAACTTTACAGCAGAAATGTGTACAGCATGGTATAAAATAGGTGTAATGATGAAGCCATTATGCAGATTGTCACCTTATTAAAATGAATAGTTTTTTTTTTCCTAAATCAGAACATGCGATTCTACCCCTGTAGTATAACGGTCTATGTCAAGAGTTTGACTTAAGTCAAAAGACAATGAGACTTATGCAATTTTACATTCTCTTCAAGATGGCGGCTACTTCAAGAACAATAAAGATATTTCCATGATTCAGGGTGTGTCTCTATTAGTAAGTGATAGGGTATAAATATTCAGTGTTGGGGAGTAACGAATTACATGTACCGACGTTACGTAATTAGAATACAAAAAATAGTAACTGTATTCCATTACAGTTACAGTCTAAAGAGATGGTAATCAAAATACAGTTACATTGTTGGAATCACAACAGTACTTTCACGTGTTTATTCACTCTCCTGGATGAAACAAGTCACGTAAAAAAATACAACAAAGATCTCATTTACGGCAGATGTCTGACTCTCCTTATCGCTTGTCTCATTGTGTGGTTATATTTGTGTGTGTGTATGTCGGTGAATAGTCATTGGAGTGAGAGCTCTTACCGTCAATACAACATCTTGGATCAAAGCTAAAATTTTTGGTTCATGTCAGCAAACTGGACAGAAAGCTGGGGCGACAGAGAGGACAGAGCAGCCGGACTGATGGGGATCAGAGTCTGAGTCTGAAGCGTTGCGGGCTTAATGCTCCTCAGTCATGATGCCGGTACACTGTTAGCGTCACTTGAATAAGTGAACTAGTTCGTTGTTAGCTGCTAGCTAACTGCTCTAAAACAGAGGCTGAGTAACATTTAAGTACAAACGTGTCTCTTGCAGTCAGCTAGTTTTATACATAATAAAATGAGTGTGTTTTATGTACGTATTCAACTATTTTTTGTGTGTAAAATGACTTTGGGTTACGTTGTTTGAAAAATATATTATTCAGACATCATTACGTTATGTTTCTGTTTCTCTAAATAGAATAACTAATAACACTGAATGCAGTCAGCTGGAACAATCTGGACATTTTCTATTGAATGTTTTATACCGTCCTTTGTAGTAGGGGATGATTGTTGCACTCTATCACTTAAAATGCAATTCAGTAAGTAATCTTTTTATTTAATGATAATCCCATATTAGTAAATTGGTTGGAGATGCAAGTCTGACGTTGACACATAGTATGTCAATAGTTAATGTCATAACCCTTTTGAGTAAAATTATTAATATTTATCACATATTCAAAATTTGGTTCAGTTTTTTGTGTTTCTTGAAAAACCTGAAAAAATTACATAGGGCATTATTTTAAGAGGGTGTCGTTATGACTGCTCTTAATGACGGGTGACATTCCTTCTGCCCAACTTAAACTCCTCCTCTTTGCCCATATTCAAATTCAGTGCAGCTCAGGTGTTGTCAACATGGCGACGCACTGATCTTCAGAAACCCATGAACAATGTCACTGAAGGTTTGGCCATATTCATATACAGTCTGTGTTGCAACACTGATTTCATTAGTATGAAAATAGTTTTCACCCAGCTGCACATTCATCCTGTCTAGAATCTAACCTCACGCACACCAATGCTCTCATTATTTTCCGTACTTGCACTGTATCCATGACTATGCCGGCTGCCACCATGCCCAGTCCGGACACCAGGTAGGGCAGCAGGACCTGTGCTGCGATGGTCCACAAGCTCTCTGGAAGGAAGCCGTGGGCCGAGCGTGTCAGCCTGCACCTGAAGCCCCTCAGCTTCTTCCCCTGAAAATGCAGCTCCAGAGCCAGATGGGTCACTACCATGGCTGATCTGCGTTAACCCATCCCTGCATGGAAGGGATCAGATGGAGGTGCTGGTACTGCAGGGACGCCTCGTCTCAGGGATGTAAGATGTAAGAATCCAGAAAGAGTCACATCCAGGGCAGAATGTTTGTCGAATCAGTCCAAGCTCTTTGTTCACTCACAATAAAATGCCACAAAGAAGGATTCACCAAGCTTGTCTTGCCCTTCACTGACACTCAGGCAGGCAGGGCAGCAACACAACGTACTTGTGAATGGAGAACGCACACACAATCACACACACACAGGTCCACTTGACAGCAGGTCTGTGAGGCCTCTTCTGACACTCTGCTACTGACAGAACTCACACACACACATTCATACACATATACACACACACACTTTATCCCCTCATGCCTCACTCTTGAGCAGCCGGGCGGCTGAGGTGGAGCGCTGGAAACCCGGTCTCTCACGGGGCCTGAAGAAGGTCCAGGTCCTGTGGGACAAGGACATCCAGAAGGCCAGCAGCTTTTTCTCAGCCCTCCTGTGCTGCCACTCTTTATTCTCCTTCTCTCTCCACACCTCCTTCTCCTCGCCACCATATTGATGCCCAGTGTGAGTCAGGCTGCCGTTCTGTAACCCCTTCTTCATGTCGATCCAGGCTGTGAGTGATGGATGCTGTGGAGTCTTGTCTGTAGACGTGCAGTGAAGCCAGGGTTCCCTCTGATTTCAGACAGGGTAGATGAGTTGTGACGGCGCTCTGTGGTGGTGGGAGGCACAGCAGTGTGTGTGTGTGTGTGTGTGTGATGCAGCCTGTGTAAAAGCAAGGTGACCAGCCTGTATCAGGGCTCTTCCTCCTTGTTTCTTTTCACATGAGTGTAGAGGATACTGCAGATGTGCTCTCCTCCTCTTTGATAGCTCCTCCTCTCCTTATCATCACCATGAGTGGGTGACGCACTCAGAGGAGCAGCAGGTGGTGTACCTGTCACCAACACGTGGTGCTGCTGCTGTCTATGAAGGACACAGTGTTTTTTCCTCTTTAAATGGAGGCTGCCTCTATGTTTTTCATTGCATCATTTTGTCTTTCTAATTTAATTTCATATTCCATATTACTACATTTTTGCCCAGACCTTAGATAGAGAACATCTTTGTTTTGGCTTTAATCCTTTGTTCACACTACACTATCCAGACCTTTCTGATACAACAGAAGCCTGTGCAGAATATTTAGTGAATTTGTCACAGGCACAGATACACATACACACACACAAGGACAGTGACTCAGCTGAAAAGTGTCCTTCAGACATGTGCTGCAAAGGGTGTTTTTCCCTCTCAGCAGCTCCCCCTTCTGCCTGTAATCTGAACTGTGGAGCAACAGCTGCTAAACAGATCAAATCTGTCAGCAGAGGATGTAACTCTCTTCTTTCTTTTCTGTGATTGCATAAAACATACACACAAGGATAAACACATTTGCGCTGTTTCACTGATGCTTCGGCAATACAATACACCTGTATAATGCTTATGTGGCTTGGTTCCAAATACAGAGCCAATACTGTGCTAATATTTATTTATCAAAAATAAAAGCTAAAAAAACATGTTCACTAAGTACCCTCATGATTCAGTATCTTGTAGATCCACTTTTGGCAGCAGTAACTTGAAGCAATGGTTTCCTGCATGACTTTATCAGCCTCTCACATTATTGGGGAGGAATTTTAGTTCTTCTTCATTGCTTCAGTTCATTGAGGTTACAGAGGAGTTCATGGTCCACTCATTGACTGCAAGGTGTCCAGGTCCTGTGTCTATAAAACAAGCCCAAATCATCAGCCCTCCACCACCGTACTTGACAGTGTGTATGAGGTGTTTCTGCTGAAATGCTGTGTTTGGTTTTCAGCAGACATGGTGGTGAGCGTTAAGACCAAACAACTCCACTTTTGTCTCATGTGTCCATAGGACATTGTTCCACAAGTGTTGTTCTTTTGTTCAGCTGCAGTTTAGTGAACCTCAGTCGTGCTTACATGTGCTTTTTAGACACAAGAGTCTTCTTCTTCGCAGCTCAACTAATTAAATCTTATGGAAGCAAGTTGAACGCATGATTTTTTCCTTTTGGCTTAAGTTTTGCTATTTAAATAAAGGCACAGTGAAACAAGTTAGATAAATAAGATCCACTACAATCAGGGGTCTGAACAAACTCTGAGTTTAAATGTGAGCTCATAATTGAAAATTGATCTGTGTTCATTCAATCAACTCTGAGTATGTTGACTGAGTTAAGCATCTGCACCTCAACTATAGATGCTGAAAAGAAGAGTTGTTCTGGTTGCATAGCACTTTAAAACTCCTGATTATTTGCACCCTATTGCAAAAACTTGTTTATTTGCCCCTATGTGGAGGGTCACTTCACTGGCCCAATGGTCACTGTGACCTCCACCACCAGAACACACACACACACACACACAGCACAAAGAATAGTAAATGGTAGTAGCAGCAGTGGCTGTAGTAGCAGTATTTATTGTAAAACCCACACTACAGCTTAGCGTGTGTGTTCATATATATTAAATATGCACACACACACACACACACATTATCCATATGATGGGTAGATGGATGGATCATATATATATCAGACTGTAGTATGTCACTGACCTGCACCTGGTCCAGCAGCATCCCGGCCATCACCATGCCCAGCCCGGCCAACATATACGACGGCAGCACCTAGAGGCAGATCACCCTGGAGGCCTCTCTGCAGGTAACATAGAGGTTGGGCTTATTATCCATCATGTCAGGATAGAACAACCGTGGCTGCTGCTAGGATTCCTTCAAAGCTGCCAACTGTCTGTGCTCACAGTCTGCTGCCAAACACCACTGTTTATCTTTCACTCTGTAAACTGCTGTTACACCACAGCTTGTAACACTCAGTGCACAGTGAAAGCTATAGGTCACTACAAAGGTTGGATATTACTGTGTCTAATTTGCTACAGGAAGGGAGGCAAATTAAGTCTAAAGTATAACGATTAACATTCCAACATTCCTACATCGCAGCAGCTGATGTAGAGCATAAATTAAATGATTTATTGAGGAAAAAGAATTGTTACCCCCAAAACAATTGTCTGTATATTGGACAGAGAACTGTAAACTGACACAATAATAACCATCCACCAGAGAAATACTGATATTTACAGGATGCACAACAACTCCTTCTCATCTCCTCCAATGTCACTGAGATTCAAAGTTCAAATAACCAGTTCAATAGGAAAACAGATAAATAAATATTTCCCATTTTAGTAATACTTGTTTGCAGTCTTTTTACAGTATGTTGAAAAGTAGAAGTAAAACTGTTTAATAATGCACTAAATGCATAAAAAAGTTATCCACTCACCAGGACAGCTGGGGTTTCCTTCCCTGTCATATGGTGGGATAGTAGGCCTTTATAGGTCCTTTCCACATAAAGGCTTTGGCAAGATTAAACTGTGACAGATGTCTGATTTCACAGCAAAGGCTAAAACAAACTCAGATGACTGCAGCCCTGTTAACATCTCCTTCTTCCTCAAACATTTGCTTTCTAACCATTTTGAAAACTAAGCCACACCCCTACCTGTTAGCAGCCCAGGTGACAGGAAACAGGAGTTTACAGTTACAGCTGAAACAAATAGCCTGCAGGAAACACTAGTAGATTATTTAACCTTGCAAGGTTTTAGCTTCCTAACCTTACCCAGTTAGTTGAGGGGCTGTGGTAATGCTACAAGCTGATTACTGATGACATCTCAGGGGGATCTCTTCTGCCAGTTGTGACCCAGACAAACCTAAAAACAATCACTTCATCATTTCACAAATGGATGGGTTTAATGTGGACTCAAGAAGTGAGGAAAAAATAATGCATGATACAAATAAGTAAACAAGCAAGCTGTGATGAGGAAGGGGTTGAAAAATGGACTGTACTTGTCTCTCCTCTCCTTGACAAATTCATTAAATGAGATCATATTGTCTTAATCCAACCCTAATCCCTACAAAGTTGGGTCACTGGGTAAAACTTAAATAAAAACAGAATGCAATGATTACTGTATTCCCAATAGAATATAGAGATCATATCATATTTTACTATTTCATAGAAAATATACGCTCATTTTGAATTTGATGGCAGCAACACATTTTTAAAAAAGTTGTGTATGCTGCACACTTGAAAAGAGAGGTGTATTCAGCAGGTTGTTATCTGCAACCTCACCACTAGATGTCACTAATATCCTGCACACTGGTATTAATATTTTGTCACGCAAACAAATCAACAAGTCATCATGTGGTAAATTTTGACATGCCAAGTCCTAATTAGCATTCAGCTACTGTGAATTTTCCCGCATTTTTGTAGTAGAACAAAATTAACAACATAGAAGATAAAGTGACAGTATTTTGTAACATATTTATGCAGCTCAAGATGACACCAAATTTGTTAATGTATAATCTTACAAACTAATGTAAAAGAGAATATTACAGATAAATGTAAACACATTCAAGTACAATGCCACATTGTCGTGGTCAAACATTATGCATTTCACAGCTAGTTTTGGTTGGCCTTTTCACCCTTTAACCCTGCTAACAGTTGCTGTGTCACATCAGCATACAGAAACAAGAGAGGCATCTTTAGAGAACAGAGACCCAGCCCTCCCTACCTGCTATAAATATTCACTCTACACCTCCCAGCCCCGCTTAGGGTCTCATGTTATATGTCAGTGGCTGAGCTCCAAGGGTGAGAGCCATAGATTACATTCTGCCATCCAGATCTGTTTGTCAGTGCTCATGGCTTCATAGGCAGGCTGTGCTGTTGACCCAGCCTTCTTACCAGATCATCTGCTGTTGCTGGCCCACGTCGTTATTTTTTTATTTATTTATTTTTTTTTTTTTGCTCAAGATGTTGCATTTAGCTCCAGTGGAAGGTTACTGGCATTTGCTGGCAGCGACGGTCTCCTCTTATCTGTCATGTAGCTGCAACTGGGTTCAAGAAAAACAAGGTCAAATGTAAGAGACCTGCTCAAACGCTGGACACTGCTGCAAAGGTCTGATCCTTCTGGAGCATGTTTAACCTGCAAAATTTTTTTTGTCCATTCTCGTAGTGTGTTTGCATTTTTTTGTACTTGTAACATGGCTGCTGAGAAGAGTGGGATTCAGTTTCAGTTCATGACTGGGTCCAGCAGAGTTTCTACCACCATCCGTCTCCGGGACCTTTACGATCCAAAGCCTCAGCCTCCCAAACCTCCCATCCAGATCCGACCTCCTGGACCAAGAGCTGCCACTATAAAGGAACCCACTGTGAAGCAGACATGTTCCAGTGATCCTCCTACCAATACCATCATGAGAAGACGAGCTAAGTCCCTTCCTCCTTCTGCAGAGAGGAAGAAAGAACACAGGAACCTGCAGGTACGCTTTGTGGACTCACTGGGTTTGGATTTAGAAGAAGTGAAGGTCTTCAAAGACCATGATAACCCCCTGATACCCCAACACGTCATGTTCAGACTGCTGATGAGTTCTGAGCTGGTGTTTGGGAGGTCCCCAGAGCTGTCCCTGCCTTATTTTAAACCCTGTTTCTCTGAAAATATGGGAGCTCAGCCAGACTTCCTGAAGCGTCTCCATGCTCAGAGCGTGTGTCTGCGGCAGGTCCTGATTTCAGAGCAGGGGATAACGGGCACCATAGAGGTACTTAATTTAGCTTATGAGAAAGTGGTCACAGTGCATTACTCTTTCACCAACTGGAGAACACACACGGATAAAGCAGCATCCTGGGTGTCAAGCAGGCACTGCGATCCTCCAGAAACAGACATTTTCAGATTTCACCTGCCGGTGCCGCCATTTATTTTGCAGCCAGGAGCTATTTTGGAATTCGCCATCTGCTACCATGTAAAAGGATGTGATTACTGGGACAACAACAATGGTCACAATTACAAACTGTCCTGCCACAGCTACAAAGTGAAGGTGCCGAGGGAGTGTGAGGACAGCATGCTGCATTTTACCTGAATGCCCACAAGGTGGAGCCACAACACCTGCATACAGATATACAGTAGCAAAAAAAAACACATACATACAGTGCTGGGATGTAACTCAAATAGCATTTTTCATCGCATGTCACATGAATTGTACACCATCTAATGAATACTGCATGTTATTCAACAATATTTCTGATTAGGGGATGTTATAATTAGAGAGAACAACATTTTAAAGTGGTTTTAGACAAACGTTTGAGAGCTAACACACACCACCAATAGGCCTGAGGATCAAAAATGAGAGAGAACAAGGAACAGGGCTCACTGCCTCTTTTAAAGCCTGCCCTCACGGACCATTGGCCAGTCGCACATCCCACAGGCCAATGAGCTGCACGACCAGGTCATCAGGTGGAAAGCAGGAAGCCAGCACCTGGAGAGAGCAAAAGAAGGGGAGGGGAGACAAAAAGAGAGGGACAGAAACCACACAACACTACTTCCCCTGACATGTAACACACACTATTTACATAGAGAAATCTATGTAAACATGGACAGCTGACTTTTTAAATTCATCACTGTCTTCAAGATGTAACATTAGGTAGAAGGCATTTAACCATCTATCAAAGTCTTTCAGGTTTGGTGTTAATTTTGTTGTGTGTAAATGTTGTGTGTAGGTATAACACAGTGTTAGCACAGTGTCATCCATATACATAATTCAATTTGCATCAGAACAAACAGATGAGACATTGTTGTTATAAATAAAGCTGCAGTCCTACAATCAAACCTTGTGCCAATAGAATAAGTGATATATTGTTTTCCTGAACAGCTTGTTGAAAATGATTGTATTTTGTGTGCATTATGACAGGTGTTTGAGGGTTCATCATGTCAAAAGCTCCTAGGATTGTTTTTATGTCCTCCAGGATAAGCAGTATGCTGATTTAAACAAAAAGGATGAAGCTAAAAACTGCTTTAAGCTTGAGTCATCAAACATGGGAGCAATGCCAGCCCAGACTAATTTTTACACTATTGCAGGAAAAAGATCAGCATTCCTGCTGTGCTCTTATTTAGATGACGTTTCCTCACTTTTAGACTCTCTCTAGTGACCCAGTTCAATGATTGACAGTCTGAGTTGTATCTTGACACAGAATGTGCAGAAGTTGACAAATCAATAAGATTTCACAGAAACAGAGCAAACTTAATGATCTGCTGAGCAGCTTGTGTACAAACAGGGCTTGTCCCCATTCTTCTGGAGCCTGTTTTGTTTTAGGAGGGTAAAGCTGGACCACCAAATCCCACATGGGACTGACCTTTCACCAAAAACTTTTTGTAATCATAAGAACTCAGATTCCAGAGCACTTTTTGGCAGGCCAGGATGGATTGCCATTTGCATTTGTCACTCTAGCTGTGTTGCATGCTTCACACATTACAGCAGCGGCTGTATCTGACCAGCCAGGCTCTTACAGTGCAGATAAGGCCTTTGGCTGAATCACTAAACAATCACAAAGATATAGGGACACTTCTTATAGTGATGAGTTGCCATATTTGATTCTGCCTTCCTTTAAAATTGAGCTCCTTCTTCATCTTGGAGAAGAGGTATTAGTGTGAGACCACACTGACAAAACTATTTATTATTTTCTTTGCCTTTCATTGTTACTAGAAATATGCAACACTTGGAATGGTGTTAAAAGGTCTCTTACTGTCATAGCAAACTGCATTACCACTTCTGAAGTGTCTTAGCCCTTGGGGCCCTTAACTGGCCTGGGGCAGTTTAGACAGTTGCCCACCCTACCTGCAGTGTCTTATTATCAGTTAGAACAATCCAAACTTGTAATGCTGTGTTAGGGGTTTATAATTGTATGTATTTGGGGCTTTTATACTGCAAAACAAGCCTAAATCATCAGACCTTCACCATCGTACATGACAGTGTGTATGAGGTGTTTCTGCTAAATTGCTGTGTTTGGTTTTCAGCAGACATGGTGGTGAACATTAAGACCAAACAACTTACATAGTTACCACTTAGTCGTGGTTCCATGTGCTTTTTGGACAGAAGCGTCTTTCTCCTGGTAACAAACAAACTGGAGTTGTTCAGTCTTGTGCTGGATTTGTTCAGTTTTGTGCTAATTGTGCTGTCACATTAACACTGAGCATGCTCAGTGAGGTCTGTAGGCTCTGACATGTAGCTTTTGGGTTTTTGTGTATTTCTCTGATCTTGGGTTGATTTTTCTGGGACGTCCACTCCTGTGGAGATTGACAGCTGTCTTGAATGTTTCCACTTGTGAATAATCTTTCTCACTGTAGAACATTGAACTCCAAATAGTTTAAAATGGTTTTATGCGTCTTTCAAGATTGATGCAGCAACAGTTGCTTCTATAACACCATTGTTTATGTCTTTCTCTCTTGTCATTGTGTTAACACACACCTGAATGTTCCAGAGCAGCAAACTGTCAAAACGTCTGTTTTTATTGAGGTCTGTACATCTGCTGGTGATCACTTTATCAAGGACTGATGATCAGCAGCACCTGATAACTAATTCAATCCTATGGAAGCAGTTAGAGGGGACGCAGTATGAACATGTTACTTTTGTTACATGTTAATTTTGATAAATAAATATTGGCACAGTGAAAAAAGTTCTATATTCTTGTATTTACAAAGACTCACTACAATCAGAATATTTTAATGTTTACACACCAAAAAGCTGAATTTAAAAAGAAGACACTAACTTTTGAACATAACTACAATATTCCACATTGTAATTGGAGATTTAAATATGTGCATTTCTTTCTTACTCTCCTGTGCTGTGTTTTTGTAAATTTCACCTTTGGCAGCATCTTGTTTTTTTTTTTATTGTGTTTAGTACAAAAGCTTCTACAGCCAGACTCCCCAAAGAAAAGTGTACTCTGTTCAGGGCTCTCAGTGGGGTCTTATTACCTGGCAACCCTCACTTTATTGTTGCCTCTTGCATTTAGATGCACAGTGTGTATTTGAATGAAACTGTAGCACTAGCACAGCAACACATCCAAAGGCTTTAAGGTAGCTCAAAACCACTTAGAGCAGCACCAGAAGACTAAATCAAACATCCCCTCTCTGAGCTTCTCGGGGGCTGCTGGGGGATCCATCACTCCCTTTTTTTCCACATCACTTGTATGGATGTCATTGCCGGTGTGTTGTTGGGGCACACATGCGTGCGGTGCTCTGTCTTTATTTGGGGCTGTCATTCTGTGCTTGTTGCCGGTAGTTATATAAGACGGCACCATTTAAGGAGGCGGCAGGATGCTGAGCGGTGACGCTTACACTGGGGACCAGCTTTGATTGAAATGTAAAAATTGATGCATCATTTTGGGTCCATCATTAAAACAGCATTACACGCCTGTGTCACTATATTTGTTCCTGATTTCCTCATGTTCATGTTTATTTGCAGAAGCTCATATGTGGTTGAAAATAACAGTTCCTGAGTGCAGTGACGTAAATGGAACGTCAGGACTGGAAAAAATGGATATAAGGTCTGACATGTGACATAGTTTCTAATTATGCTTATGCTTGGCTCAGTATAGGTGGACATATGTTCAGAGTGTCTAAGGGACACCCGGAAGTCAGGATATCCCCCTTCACAGCCTTTGGAGCATCCCTCCCACGCACCTCTACAGGTCCTGCACCACTGTAGGTCCTTTCATTACTCCAGACAGCGAGCGGTCCTGGGATACAGTATAGCCTGAATTGGATCTGCCATCTGTTCTGACACCGGTGCCAGCAAGGGCCAGTGACTCATATAACATGCATGTCAGAGACGTAGCTAAAAACTGCACTGCTAACATGGCACAACAGCGATGCTTCCATGCTGGGGTTTGTTTGATTTTAATAAGAGGTCTCTGAAAGAGGCTTTTCAGTGACCTCACACGAATCAGGGACAAGTGTGACATCATGGCTGCATCTTATTATTTTTGCTCTGTGACACAGAAGCACAGACAGTTATTAGATGGCAGTCAGGTGAGTTTAAACCGCTTAACATCCTGCGTTTGTCATAATGACAAACAGGGTCACTGCCTGCATTCTGTAAACTGATTGCTGATGTGACAAGGTGATCATTTTATTATCTAAAGCACGATGATGAGATGTGAAGGGATTACAACCTGTTTATGAGACACAGGCCCATATCATCACCCTAATTCTGCCCTGTGTGAGGAAAACACGTACCACACATTTCTGTTATATAAAGTTTGAATTGAAAAACACGCTGTACACATGACAAAGTTTGTTACAAATTGAAAACCTGTATTGTGCAGACAATAAATAGTGCTTACAAAGGGATGTTTGTCTTGTACACAGACAAGGTTTCTGTTCAAGAACATTTACATTGTCGATATGAAATTATTCATCAACCGAATCGGTGAGACTCAGATAACAGCTCGGGGATGTGACTACTGATACTGGAGTGGGACTGGTTGACTCGGTCACATGCACGCTCCCCCCACTGCAGCATCGAAAAGGAGGTTTTCAAAAGAGTCTGTTTACAAAAGAAGTCTCTGTCCCAATCTGTTCCATGTGAGGGTTTAGTAGATGGTCCTCTGAGCAGACGTGGATCTTGCTGCATGCGTCTCCTTCTACCTGCAAGTCCATTTCTAGAGACATAGCCTCCAAGGTTTTCTGGACCCAAATATCAGGACACTCACTAACTGTGAGCCGGGGAGCTGGAAGACTCTGTGCGAGGTCTTCACTGACAGAACCAGATATAAGCAACTCTTCACAGAAGAAACCTTGCTAAGGCCGGTGGAACCTGCAAAAGAGGGGGGAAGTGTGAGCATGGGCTAAATATTCTCATAGAAGGGTTTCATCAATCAGGACTTCTATTATTAGCTCAACAGACAGTGCTCCTCAAAAATGGGGGCCTTGCATAAGTGCAAACTGGGCTAATTCTTTTTTTTGGCTTAGCAGACATAAGCTAGATATGTGTGGACATCTATTATAGTAGCGAGGAGGTGCAAAAGGGTGCAACTTTTTAATCTCAAAGGGTCTGCGTGCAGCTAAATTTAAGCCCCTGCAGGATGTGCACTTACTGTTAGATAATACACCTTTGCACAAAGTCACACTGACCCTTACTCTTAAAAACAAAGAGAGACAAAAAGCTAATAAAGCACACCAATGCTGACCTTGTCAGATGTTTGCTCGAAGAATGCACTTCCATCTCGTTGCTTTTGAACTCGTTCAGCTCCTTCCGTATTGCTGCCTGTGGAAGAAAAGCAACACAGAGGGTGAGCTCAGGTGTGCCAGTGCTCAGGTGAAGAAGCACATATAAGTGACGGAAAAGGAGCAACATCTGTTGTGTAGATCCAGATTATGTAAGCTTCAATGGGCTATATAAACAAGGTGACCCACACAGGATGCTACCTAATGCCCATTTCATCCTCATTTGGATGATACTGGAAAGCCAGAATGATGTCAGCAGTATAAAATAATAATAATAATTAGCAGTGAGAGATTAAAAACTTTGATGTGACCAAAATCCTTTTTAAACAATGGGAGCTAGTGGCAGTGCTTCAGATCTGCCTGTTTCTAAGGTCTGTTTTGAGGGACTGAAAGTCTGGATTTACATTTTTAGCATGTAAAGAATGCAATAAGACTCTTTAAAATTAAAAGTGTACAATGTTTTCAGCTACCTTGTCAGCAGCTGACAGTCTGGTCCAGGGTTTGTCAGCTCTCCTGTCATAGTCCTGAGCTTTGGCCACTTCCACATAGTCGCTGAAACGAATAAGGATCTTCCTGTCCCGCAGCTCATCTACTGTCGGCCGCTGGTTCAGCTGAAAGGTAAAGATGACGTCTCTCATCAGCTTATCAATGCATTTAAACAAAGTGATGATGGAAATATTAAAAAAAAGCATCAGCACTCTTGGTATTAAGGTGCTGTTTTGGCTGATTGTTAGTTCACGTGCATTGCCCCACAAACACAGGATTAAACTGAAGACACTTTTTAGGAAATTACACAAAAATTCAGTTGCTTACCTTTCTGTTGAGCCGCTGTTTGATTTCCCTCCTCTCCTCCTGCTCTGTCTGGTCATTTCTCTCTGTTGACACAGAAAAACACAAATATTAGGACCGCAGCAGAAATCAGCATGATCAAAGCACTTACTCACATGATTGACACAACTAACTGGTTTGATACTCTTTGTAATCAATACTTCAAAGTAAGACTGTCTCCTGGACAGGAGTCTGGATGTGTGTTAGACAGCGGCTAGATTAGAGCACTAATAGGATTTATCTTTATACGGTGGAAAGATCCCTGGATGTCACTTCATTTGGTTTTAATCTCTCTCTTTTCATCCCAAATGTATTTGCTGAACTAGTTTGACAGCTTAAAACTGGTCTGGCACCTGTCAGTGTCTGCGTGCAACAGGAACATGTGACTCTAAATATTTGCAGATTTAACAAGAAGTCTTTCTGTGTGGAGCTTTAACACATGCTCCTGTGCAGAGAGAGAGATGCAGCGATACAGACAGCTGTTCGGTGCTCACAGGTGGCCTAAGTGAACCTGGACTCTCAGATCGTACAAAATGTGGGACTCCCACATGGCTGTTTTATAATTGTTCTGTGCTTTCGAATGTCACAGATTGTTGTCACAGATTGTTGTGATTGTTGCTGACAGCTTCAGCACAGGACTGTGCTGAGTCTGCAAGCCTTGGTAAAACCAGTGCCGGAACTTTATACAGCACAAAAAAATGAATGTGTGCAGGATGATGTTTAAAAGTTTTTTGTTTTTTTTTAAATTTACATTTGTTAAACCAATTCTGTGTATAGAATTATACTCAAAATGGACCAATGTCTCCAGTAGTCATTGAACTCAAGCCTAATGCAATAAAACTAAAATATTGGTATATATTTGTGTTTGGAAAATGGCTCAAACATTTATTTAGATGTAATTAAAATATGTCAATTCATTATTTAAATGTGTATTATTAAGTTTTATGTAAACCTATTAACAAAAAAGTGGAAAAACACAACAAATAAATGAAAACATAAAAACAAACTCTTATTTTGAAATTCCCAGAACAAATATCCTGCTATAAATACCATAAAAATGATATGAATACAATGTACAATGTGTCTTACATTATTATTTTATAAGTATATAAAAGTCCATCAGACCACTTACGCTTCAAGATGTTCCGGCTCTCCAGCTCCTCCACTGCCGGCCGCTGACTCAGTCTCCTGCGGAAAAACACTAGAATTACGTTCTGGACCATCTTTTTCCTCCCACGCTGCTTCACGGCTCCCCGTTGACAGAAAGTCTTTTCAGTCCTCACTACAACTACTAGCACTTGCGGTGCTAGAGCCGGCGCGCAGATCGCCAAGATCTGCACATCCACAACCCAAACACAGCGTCCCACCTCGAGTCCAAAAAGCGGCTGCTTTTGGTATTAGAACATTTTTTAAGGCTCCACATCAGGAACAAAAAACAGTCAGGCTGCGCGTTTTAAAGCACGCGTCAGAGCCGGATCAGAAAGAGAAAAAAGGCAGCACAGGCAGGCTTTCCCTGAGAGCGCAGCGTCGCTGAAGAGCGGTGAGGCTGGAAGTTTAAAGTCCCTGCAAGGATGTGGTGCGCTCCGAGCTGCGCGATGACTGGACCCACTCATGCAGGAGCCTCCTCCTTTCTTTTTTTTAAGACTACACGCGCAAACTGAAGGGGGTGGGACTAAGGAGGAGATTCCCAGCGCGCGCACACACACGCACACATAAATCTGCTGCAGCTGCAATGGGAGAGGCTGAGTGAAACAGGTTTGGGGAGGATGGATACATTTAAAGAGGCATTTGTCCATCTGCTATTAATCCTATGAACACAAATGCATAGTGTAAGGAGTGCAGAAGGTTTAAAAACATCAGCACTTTATCAGATGATATTGCTTTAGCCCATATATCACAAAAGAGGAAAAAATGAAGCAATTTCTGATATGCAAAAAATCATCATCAAAACCTCATTATCTGCGACAATTAAAAAAATGTATGTAGAATGTTAAACAATGCACTGGCTCATTATCTGATTTATTGATGGCCTGACAATTCTTTCCAACACATACAGAATCTATAACCTGTTATGTAAGGTGGTGGTAAAGAGTCATGTGGATACACAGGGACACGTACAGTTCTGGGCCATTCATATCATCGGTATTCATGTGTTAATTCCTTGCAGCTTTAGGGTGGACTGACTGAACCAGTGAGTCTTTACTCCTCAGCATTCTGCATCATCACCTGAACGTTGGGATTCCTCACATGATCAAACCACACCCCCCACCCCGACGCCTTCTCACCCCCTCAAAACACTCACTGCCTCTATATTTGCCACACAGCTGTCAAGCCTGCATGGGATTCCAAAAGCAAAACTTACACACAAATTAATAGAGGGGGTGAGGCATAATGGATAATAATGACATATGATGAAAAATGTAGTAAGTGCTTGTTTACATTGGTGGTTAAAGTTATAGTGCAAAAGGTGACGTAAAGATCATTGTCTTGAAACACACATGTTCACTAAAGACATTTTAAAAAGAAAACTGTGCTATTCTGCTGCTGCAATGGCATCAGTGCAAATCAGTGGAAACTAAAGTGGTAGGAAATGACATGCCAAATGCTGAAGATGAACAATAATAACGCACAAAAATTGCAAACTTTCAATGTTATTCATGTGCCTTTTGCCATACCAAGCTAGTTAAATCTGTCTCTTTCATATCATAAGGCTAAGTTCCATTCCCCAACCAGCCAGCCTTATGACTGAATGAGATTTTTTTCAACTGCTGCATTGTAGGACAGAACAGAATCTAGGTACCCACAGAGGAAAAAGGTACCCCTCCAGAGCAGCCTGCCCACATATAACCAGGTTTAGATGCACTAATGTGATGCACATTTTTGCTGAGTGCACAGAAATATTGTTCCCTGAATACATAGTGGTTAAATAAAGACAACCCTTAACGACTTGCTATACAAGAAAAATAAAAGTAATAGTAGGAACATGGTTGGATCACAGTGTATTCACACTGACTGCAGCAGTAGGGACACTGCACAGCGGACTGTGATTGCAGATAATAAGATCAGATGCTGTCCTGACCAGCTCAGGTGCTTGAGGAACTGACAGAGAAGATAGACAGTGTTTTTAATGGGAACACAGTGTCTCTCACAGAGCAGGACAACCCGCATCTTTCACATTACTGAGGTGGACGGACAGTTTCTTATATCAGGGTTCACAGCAGGGCATACTGGCCTCATCTTAAATTGTCAAGATTATCTCTTACACTGTCCACACAAGTCTGGTTAGATTTAGACAAGAGGACTCGGCTTAATGTGCCATTTTAGCAGCGACTGAAAATCATCAGCCACAGATCATTAGATAGTGAGCATTTTTCTTACATTATTAAAGAAGTTAGGTGAATCTACAGATACTATTGACAGTTGCTAACTGGTATATCATGCTAATCACACCTGTTTATGTGCAGTCAGGTAGCTAAACAACCACAGTTTGTCAGTATCTCTCCCCAAAAATTCAGTGTCAGGTAAGCTCTAACATGTTGCTATACTTCTCTGACGTAGAGAAGACAATTTTGCTGACATACGTAATAAGCTTATTTGTAACTGTATTCCATTTACACGAGCAGTTTACACCAAAGGAAATGAAAGAAAGGCCTTTATAAGCAGCTACAATCAGTGCACAGCTGTGAACATAATGACGGGGTGAATGGCACCTAGAGAGTCGGTCTAAAATAAGTCTCCTATCCTGTGATGGCTTCAGCTGTGACTGGGACCACTGAGGGCTTACAAAACAGGAGCACAGAAGTGACAGTACTGGAAACCGAGGGAAGTGAATGTGCTAAATGGAGCAGCGTTATAGAGGGATGTGAGGTCTGCAGCCGAGCACATTTCAGGTCAATAGCATTTGGCTAGTTCAGTCAATCAAATGCATTAAAAACAAAGCTGCATCAGATGTGTTTTGCATGTGTAGGTGCTATGGAATAAAGGCAATAACATAATCCAATACAATAAATGCAAGGGTGAGTCAGCCTAATTCTGTTTTGCCAAACAATCCTAATAGGCCTTTAGTCACCGCCTCCTGTAGGCTTCACAAGTACTCACCCACTCGTTTGGTTGGAGGTAAAAGTTCTTCGTTTGTTGGAGAACTCACCAGCATGTCAAAGCAATGAGCTGCCTGTAAGAGCAGGGACTGATGGGAATGTCAGCCCATAAAATAGTGGAGAAGAATGGGATGAGTCAGGCGCCAAGGGCCAGGCGGCGGCCTGCTACTGCCCACTGAGGTGTGTCCTAATCCCTCGCTCCATCCCCTCACTGACAGGGCCCGAGGACAGCAGCTCTACGGTCGGAAGTGGAGTCTGAGTGAGCTCAGGATGGCCTGGGAGATGGGAGGTAGATGGGGGGGTTGTTGCCAAGAATAATTAAGGGAATCTTCTTTAATGGTAGCCTACCAGAAGCTCACCATTTATGTAACTTGGTTGGGTTCAGGACATGAATGTTTCCAATGTTTCTACAATAATATAAAAGATATTCAGGGAGTCTCTGCAACCATGCACCTTTGCAACAATAAGACAACAACAACACAGGTGTACTTTTATTCTCAGGGAGTCCTATTATAAACTAAGTTCTTCTTCAAGAATCCAAATGCCGATTATCCCCAAAAAACCCTTTCAAAACCTTTTCCAAGGCTTCATAGTGCTATTGATGACCAATGACTGGAACACATTCAAAGACTCAGACATGAAACTGCAAATCAATTCTGTTTGTCTCCAAGGCTTTGCCCTTTACCACAGCTCCATAGATCAAACAGTGGGATCATGTCTGGGTCTAGGGCTACCTGCTGGGAATGCAGTGTGTGGGAGGCGGCTTCAAATAGCACAGCCCCACTTCAAACACAACAGGTTACTGTACAATCAACACTGTGTGTGGCTGCACACAAACCTTTTATAATGAATACAATGTCTGCCGTTCTACAGGCAGAGAAAACTGTATCATCTTAATGTTTAATGGTACAACATTAATGAAACTATTTGTGGTTTTTGTGACTTGTGCTCGTCCACAAAGAGGGATGTGTCATTTTTCGCCTTTGACAGTTGAAATATGTGTAACCCCAACAGATGCTGCTATTCAGCCTCATCGCGATGTGGCCTTTATTCCATCTATGCATACGTAGATGTGGCAGGTTTTTTTTCCAGGGGATGTTATCAAGGTGAGGGGCGTTTGTTGTCAAGGGGGACCGCCCTAACTATAAAGTAGGGATGACCCGATCAGGTTTTTTTTGCCTTTGAGTCCGAGTCCGAGTCATTTGATGAGTATCTGCCGATACCGAGTCCCGATCCGATACTTTCAAGATTATCTATAAAGGCGGTAAATAGGATTTCAGACACGCAGCAGCTCATCGAGACCTCACACCAAAAGCAGCTGTCATACCTAGGCCTGTCATGATATCAGATTTTGCTGGGTGATTAATTGCCAAGAGAAATTATTGCGATAATCGATAATATTGTCATTTTGAGACCATGTTCAACTACATATACGACATATAATGCAAGTACACCCTTTCAAAGATTAATAAACTTTAATTTCTAAAGAACATTTAACACTGGAAAGGCCCCCAATCATCAACATTATCATTATTATTATTATTGTTATTATTAATGATATTAATGTTGATATTATTATTATGAGTAGTGGTAGGCCTATTACCATGGCTTATCTGAGCATAGTCAATGGAGTTAAGTCAAACCAACTAGCACGCCATGAGCAACAGAGCCGAACAGCACGCACTCTCTACCTGCTGCTGGGAGTGGGCTCACCTGTACGCACATGTGCTTGTGTGCGCACGCGTACTGCAGACAGCTGCAGTGAATTTTACAAATGCCACCATTTAGACAGAAACACATAGAAACTGACAGCAGAGATGGCACAAGGGGACTGGGCAAGAGAACTAGAATGGGCGGCGCTGCAGCAGGTGCCGCCAGTGAGAAGGCAGAGAACTTCACTCGTACAACGCGGACTCTCTCTGAGAGCAGGTTCTATACATGAGCATGTTTAGTGTCGTGGTGAATTGTGGCAAAGTGTTGAAACGGTGTTGAGCAGCTTCACAGCTCTCTGTGTTGCTGTAACGTCCAAGCCCTGCAGCGCTGTGACGCACCGTGGCGACGCAGACAGCGAGCTGACCGTGGTCTGCTCAGAACATCCCGTAAACGTTACACAATGAGTTAAAAAATAAGAACTACCTGTTGATTTGACACATTTTAAGACAGAAGCCGCGGGACATATAAAGTCCGACGGCCTTTATACGCTACGACGCACCGGAGTGACGCCTTTTGTCATCCAGTCTCTTTGGCAGCGAGAGGGAGAGAGAGAGAGAGAAAGAGAGGAAAACAAACCAGCATGCAAATGTAATTTATCGTGGCCGAAAAACTTTATGCAATTGATTGATTTATTGTTGTCTACACTACAGGAAACAGAGCCACCCTGCACAGAAGGCGTTAACTTTGAGAGCCTCCGAGTCCTGATCGGGAGGTAACATCCGATTCCGATCGAGTCTGAAATCACGTAATCGGGCCCGATTTCCGATCACGTGATCGGATCGGGACATCCCTACTATAAAGCGCTGAGGGAACCACTGCCTTGTATTTGTATAAAACACAACCTCACGTGTGAGTTGTTGTCATGGCTATTGGTCTACACCAATGTGTTGACACATAAGTGTCAAACGCCATAATAGTCTTAACTAATAAAAAGACGAAAAGCAGAAATTAACTGCAAACAACAAAAAACAAAATTAATCATAACATGTGACAGCAACCAATCAAGTTGTCGTGGAGATATTTCACTAAAAGGCAAAATATCCACATGCTGGTGGCCCTTAGGGAATGTTAGTAACCAGTATCATTGTATAAAATATCTGCTATGTTTTAATCCAGACCAAACCAATCCTTACACCACATGTAATGCATTAGCATAGATAATACTGTCCTAAAACACTGAGTGAAGATTGGTTTCTTAAAGGAACATAGTGTAACTTAATTAAAA
This sequence comes from Parambassis ranga, assembly GCF_900634625.1. Taxonomy (NCBI): domain Eukaryota; kingdom Metazoa; phylum Chordata; class Actinopteri; family Ambassidae; genus Parambassis; species Parambassis ranga. Next base: position 29,437,391 of record NC_041026.1, read on the forward strand.
ATCTATTTTGTTTGCATTCTAATCACTCAGAAAGGCTGGAATCAATGCTGAGAAGAATGCTGAAGGAACAAGCATACTGTATCTTCCTATTTATAGACGGATATAGCAGCAGTGGGTGAGAAGCAAACAGAATTATCCACACGTCACAGGTCATGCCTCTGATCACTGGTGATCTAACCTTAATTTGGCATGGGGCTAGAAACAGGAGAAAAACAACCAGTGTACAGAGTGGGCACAGAGGCTTTGAGACTTTTGGCATTTCAATTAGAGGGTGCTCAGAGCTAGAGCCTAAGAAAAAAAACTATTGTATAATGTTAATTGCTGCTTGTGTGACAGGGATGGTTCTGTGGTTGTGACAACATGTAATTTGAGGATTTCGCTTAACGCCATATATGTGCAGGCTGTGTCATCCAGTGCTTACGTCTCTCCAACTGCTTTACAGTGTGTGCCAGTCCTGTGACTGGATCAATGCCCGGCTGTGATGCTGCTCACTACAAAGGCATAAATAGAAAGCGGAGAGGCATCCTGACAGAAATGTCCCTCATGTGAAACCACACAGTCAAAAAAATACACACTGACTTCATTATTGTGACCCTCAGCTGACTGCGGACGTGTTCCTCACCCAGAGCAAAGAGTGAAGGAGGGTGGGTCAGCCGGTTTTAAATTTAGCAGTGCTAAACCACTGCTCTTTGTTTTATAAAATTATACAAATGTTTCTAAGGAAGAAAGGATGAACTATTGATGTTACAAAAAATTCACACACACAAATGATGAAACATCTAAATGATTACAAAAAACAAACAGTTCTGACTCACATACAGGCAATGAAGGAGCAACCTTCAGGCACTGTGTGTTGCAGGTGAACTATTTTAACATTTATTTAAAAACATTTTTTGTGTGTGTATAAAAGTTGTTTATGAAAAACCTGGGCTTAGATAAAGTAAACTTTGAAATCAAAATCAAATCAAAACCTTTGAGGCATGGACTCATTTTTCCTAACAACATACAGACACAATTAACACAAGTAGCATTTGCTAACATTTACTAAGTCACTTTTCTACAACCAACCGGTAGATGTGATAAAACTGTTTTGTGATCCATTCAACGTCTCTATTAGGCAACAGTTAGCATAGCTAATAGCATTAGCATACGGCTTGAACAGGCTGGAGATAAATAAACAAATATTTATAAAATTTTATATATTTAGATGAAATAATGTGAAATAAAAAACGAGTAACTTGGTTAGAATAGCTTTTCTTTTTGGTATGACAAAGGACAACTTCTATACTCTTCAGCAGAAAATATGCTCCAGTAAACGAAACAGCAAAGGTTTTGCAGGTCGAAAGAACACTAATAGGAAAAGAGCAACTCTATGAAAAAAAAAAATATTTGTCTGTAGGTGGTATTAGGTCAAAGTAAGAAGCCGCTCTTCACTTTTAGCTGGGGCTGCTGGTCTTTAAAATGCTGGCATTGTTGAGCATCCTTTCACTTTCACATGACTTCTTTGCTGTATCAGACATGACTGGGCTTTTCACTGCTGTCAAAAGCTGAGTACTCAGACATGTCTGACTTTTGTAAAAGCGATCACTTGCGTAGCCGAGTGTTTTTTTTTTTTATCCCCCCCCAGGAGAGGCGGGGAAAAAAAGAGAGAAGAGGAAACTAAAGCAGAGCATGCATTAAAATTTCATCTCGGGTGAAAGGGATTATGAAAGTCAAAATATTTTCTGCCACAAGGAAGAACAGCCAGTCCTCATCATGACAGCCTTGGTTACCTGGAAACTGCTATTGTGCTGTAGTACATGGCAATATTAGACAGGGAAGTCCTTTTGTGTTAGTTAAATGATCAATACCACATTAGTATTGGTCATTTAACAGTATTTACACTGGTAATGAGCTCTACTACAAGTCTGAACTTTGGGATTCCTCAGTGCTAATATTGCTGTCTTGCAGTCAGCTGCAGTGTGACCAATGAATTTCAGAGTTATTTATAGCAGTCTTGGACAGCAGCTGGGGTTAGCTGCTTCTTACAGAGAGCTGTGGTGTCAGCAGAAGTTTCTCTATGTGCCACAAATATCCAATTATTGGTTCCTCTGTGGCTCAGCAGATCGAGACAAATACTGAGTGGGTTCCTGTCATCATTAGTGAGAGCTGTCCTTCCTCTGCTTTTCTCTTCCCTTAGCATAGATCTTGTCACTATTTCAGATTACAGAAATTTAATAGAAGCAGACCTTGTTAGTTGTGAGTTAGTAGCTAAAGTTGGTTGGTTGTGCAAAATTAGCTTGCTGCAAATCGGATTAGCTATGAGGGCATGGTAGATGGTAGGAATATAAAAAAAATAGTTGTATTGATGCATTCCTGAAAATGATTTTCATAATCCTTGTTATGTCATTTAAATATTATATACAGCTTGATGACTGCATACTATTTTGAATTTTAGTTTTTTATTCTGAATTGAATATTGAATGATCGAATCATACACGGACAAGATTGACATCATTTTTGTTTCTTTAATTAATACGTCTTTTGTTATCAATATAATACACAGACATATCTTCTACGTGGGTGCCAGTGCCTCTCATCTCTGTCCCCTTACAGCTTCCCTGCATGGTCAGCCACATGGCCATCACATGACAAGTCAGAGGTAACAAAGACTGGAAGAAAAATCCAATGCCAAAAACAGCAGCTGGGAATTCAGAGCCTCTGTGCTTCAGGGATTTTTACTAAGTCATCCAATGCATAAAACACTGCTTTCTCCCACCTTCACAGAGTATCTGCAGCAAAATCTCAGCAGTAGGTCTTTATATTTATATAATGATGTCCCCATCTAAGGGGACAGGACAGAGATAACGATGTAGATCAATGCGGTATACTGTTACCATCTTTCTAGAAGAGCCACTGGGGGAGGGGGATTGTGCACAGTTCAATCAGAGTGAAACAGAGGGTGGGAGGGAGAGAATGCAATCTCTCCATCAGCGGGGACCAGGGCAGAGGGAAAGGAAGCTGCGCTATGACGTAGACAGGCCATTGATTATGGGTGCTGCTGCAGTATTTTGCCAGCAAGAGCTAAATTTAGAAACAGAGGGTTTCCCTTTGCTATGCTGGGCCAGTCTGCTGCTCTGCATTCTGCTGCAGAGTGCCACATTTAAGTAATCTAAATCAATGCAACACACAATCTGCTCATCTGGTTCTGTTGCATAACAACAAAAATGAAAAGAGCACAGCACAAAAATGAATGTACCATAAAGGATGATTTTAAAAGGCATCCTAGAATTAACCATTGCCATTTAAATGCATATAGTAGCTCCTTAATCTGCACAGTTGTCAGTCTTTCTCTGTGTTTTACTGATTGAGACACATAGCAATTTTGTCTCTATAGAGAAACTCCTGCAAATTATAATGATATATAGATATCAATAACTGTACTTTAGGTCAAAGAAAAGGTCAACAATTGGGTTTATCTTAGGACAATTTATATTGCTACACTACATGCCTACATAAGCAAGAAAATGTAAAAGTTAACTATTTTTTTGATCACCCATTTGTTTTCATTCATTTTTTTCCAACACACAGTGGTAGGTGCTGTAGCAAATGTATGGCTCCTTGCTAAAAATCATCAGTTCTTATGAATCAAATGTCTAAGAAGAAGTTAACTATGGCCTCAATTTAGTTAGTTTTGCTAAGAAATATCACCCATATCATCAAGTGTGGTATATGGCGGACCTGAACAAAATAGGGGCCAGGATTGACCCCCATGCTCTTTCAATGTGGCCTGCGGACCAGTCCAACCTACATTGAAAGACAGAGCAACCACATAAAAATTTTGCAAAACATCTTGAGCACAGCATTACCAATGCCTATCCCTCAAAACCCTTTGTCTCTGCTCCTTCTGTGTCTACTCTGAAGACACTTGAACGGACAGTGCACCCCCTAAGGTGGACAAGGATGTACACAGGGCAGCAATATTATTGGCATTTGCAATTATGCCAATAAAACAAGAGTCTACTAAAAAAGGTAGATACCTTAACTCTAGTATTAGTATATCAGCCCTACAAATTCTTTATTGTGGCTCCCCTGGTATAAACATATTTTTCTCTCTGTCATAGCTAAACCGCATTGGCACACAACTCTGCAAACCAAGTGTTTACCATTCCCATGATGTGTATTATGTATATTATTATCTATAACACAATGAACATATGCTGTATATGATTTTGATTCATTTTTATAAATGTACACAGAGCCTCAGCTCTACATGTCTGCACAGGTGAGAACAGCTTATTGTTCTCTGACTGAGGTGAAGGCTGTTCTGTTCCTGATGTTGCACAAACAGCTGCGCCGCCCAAGGCCCTTCACAGCACTCAAACACTGCCACAAGGGCCTCAGACAGAACACACAGTGCTTACCACCTCCACAAACACAGCTCTGTTCGATTTAGCACGACTCATTCAATACGACACATTCAGTATGATTCATTCAGTGTTTACACAATCACCAGAACAGGATGGATGTTTAGAGAGTGACATGTCAATGGGTCCCTTCAGCTTTGTGTTGCTGCTGTGTAAGGGACTCATCATGACCTCTAGCAGACCATGTGGTCAGCAGGACCGAGACGCTGGCAGACAAACACATGGTGCCGTCACCCCAAACAATGGCATGCCTCAGCTGTCCACTGTCCTGACTCAGTTCATGTTTACCAGCCAGTCCTGCAGTCAGTCAGCTGAGCGAGGCAGCACCTGTGAGAGCCGAACCAGACGCGGCGTCTGATCTGATCTCATGCAGCCATCTGAGAACTTATTTAATTTGATCTATTTTTAGTTGGGATAAATAATTGCCATCCTTGTTCGAAGAAAAGATTTCTAAGCAGCTGACCTCAGATGATGTTTGTTATGAAAGCTTACTAAACCCTTAAACTGTTTTGTTGCAGAATGGTTTGTCCAATGAGGATGGAGTTTTGCTTTTGTTTTTTAACATTACAAGCCCTTTTTGGTAAAATTCTGTACGAGTCTAAGGTAATTTTATGTTAATATTATGTCAATTTGAAGTAATATTTATGTGACAGCTGTGTATGTAATTATCACATTTATACTTCCTGCTTAAATATTTTTACTTTAGTTTACTCTTGTGTTGTTCTTCCATTCTGTTAAGGTTATGTACTTAGGGCAGTGGCGTAGGAAGCATTAAAAATGTGGGGGGGACACCTTCTGTGGGTGGGTGGTGAAAAAAAGTACATCAGTATATTAATAATATGAAGTAGTTGCGATTTCCTGTGGATTTTAACAGGTTGTTAAACTATTTTACCTACAGAAGTAAACACTTAATGACTATTTCAGAGACAGATTCAACAAAAACTCGGTGACAAACAGAAACTAATTCCAAGTGAAACAACAGTTTTGTCAAACATACTGGTGCTACTACACTAACAGCCTCCATATCTGAGGCCTTCTCTCATTTACAGAGACAAAAAACTGGCAAATCCCATAGAAAAATGAACCAAACTGCTTAATGCAGATAATACTGAAACACTAAAAATACTAACTTACAAAAAGATGCATGTCTTTATTTTTATTTGCTTATAAAACTGCTCAATTCACAACAAACCTTGTGGATGTGTTATATAATGATTATAATCATCTGCTACATCAGTGTTTCCCTGTTCATATAATGCTCCACTGTGTCCTGACGGTCCATCACATGTATTTTATTCTTGCTGATAACAATAGGAGCAGGTGGCTGTGTGCACTGGCTAGGCGAGGCTGAAGCTAGCAGGCTAACAGGAGCTAATCTGGCCTTATTACAATATGGGTTAATGCTGAAAACAACTCTAACTCTCTGTGTCTTTGTTAGGAATCTCCTCATGTCCATTGTGTTTGGGGAGGGAGCAGAAAAGCCAACAACATGTCATCAGACAAATAAAACCGTCTACTGTAACTGACAGTAAACAGCAGCTTCCTCCCAACTTTTCTAAGTTGATTTAACATCAACCTAACGTCACCTGGGGCCATGTGACAAACAGTCAGGCTTCAGCATGAGCTGGACTTTGTGGGATGACACTGACGTCACCTCCTCCAGCTTCGAGCAGCACTCAACGGCTTTGTTAGGTCCGTTACTATAGTAACAGTATTGCAGCGCTGTGGTAACCAGGAAAACATGGAGTGGATTTCAGCGGTGAGGTTATTCTCTTATGAACCAACTGGAACGGAGTTTTTCACGAGCAATCGAAACAGCGTTAGGTGGAGTTTCCTACTCACTAAATGTGGGGGGGTCCAAACGGGCCTTTTTAAAATGTGGGGGGACACGTCCCCCTCTGATATAATGGTAGCGACGCCTATGACTTAGGGTGTGCTTTTTGCAGATTTATTGTTATTATTATTTTCAGATTTATTGTTATTATTATTTTCTTTTATGTCACAGGCACAATCAAGCTCAGCAGATGAAAAGCAACTTGGTAAAAATAACCAATTTTCTTGTGCATATATACTGTATATGCATAGATGGAAACAAGAGTAAAAAGTTAATCTCCACTTTTGTTTCATTGTGTTGATCCTCAAATGTCTAAAGAAGTACATGCATCCACTTTCACTCTAAGGTTAACATGCTGTGAATCTAGTCAACACAGTCTATCTAAATAAATCATGTCACTATCGACTGAAGGGCAGTTTGCCATGCACCAGAAGCTCTTGTACAAACCTCTGACCTCCATCCTTACACAACGTTGTGCACTGTCCTGCTACAGTCACCTAATGACACTTTATTGATCAATTGCTATCATGCAATACTTATCAGGAGTGTACTTTACATAAGTAATGTTTAGGGTGAGGCTGTCTCTAACTGCAGTGCCCCCTGCAGGCCAGTCTGCTTCCAACGTCTGGCAGGTTGGGCAGCAAAGTTCATGATGTCTTTTGCTATTCTGCAATTACTTGCTGAAATGTGTCCATGTGCTCATGAAGAAGCTCACATGGAACAAGGCGTGATCAAAACAGCGTTGGTTTATAACAACGTTGCATTTGTTAGATGCACAAATAGTGACCAGATTGACACGCAGCTGTGAAATGCCTCGGGTGAGGGCGTAGGGAAAAGAGGCACATGGGGAAGCATGATGCCAGGATCAAAGAAGCTCACAGGCAGTTTTATTTATCCTGAATGTCACCCAGTCTTACTCATCTTTCACAGTAAGGTTATTAAGCAGGGAGCAAAAGGCTTTGCAGTAAATTAATTAGGCTAATCAAACACTCGCTGTCCTGTTTCCCTCTTGATGTGGTCAGATAGAAACCGCACCAGAAACCAACTCTCTTTCTCACTCTTCATCTCTCTAATTAGCTGCTTTGACCTGTGTGGGGGTGGTATGTAATGAAACCACAACACACAGGGGCCCGATCTCCTAAGAGTTTATCGACTCCCACTGTGACCTTTATGCTGCAAAAATTATGTAATAACTGTTAGACTGTCTGGAAATGATGTTACTCTGTACTTAGCTGTTTTTAGACTCCACCTTTAAGAAACATATTTGGCACCAGGTGCTTAATATAATAAAAATCAAAACGATGTGCTCAAAGAAGCTATAACACTATCTCTTAACCCACTTTATGCTGTATACATTCATGACCAAGAAAGTCTTGGTCGGCTGAAGACTTCAAATTGACTAAAAATTGACTAATCGGGGTGGGGGTAACCACAGCTAACCAAGAGCAATGAAGCTCGCCCCTGGAGCTGTATATTGCACCTCTGTGCTTCCTGACTATGGTCGGGAGGTTGAGGCAGGAAAGGTTAACAAAGACTAGTATTTTATTTGCTTATCATTACATCGTTTTGACCTAATTATTTTGCACTGAAATTAATCACACACTGGACTCTGTCGGCTCTGACACCATTTTGAATCACGTGCATCTACGCAATATTAGCTCTTGATTTCCCAAAAATATACCATCTAGTGATATCAGCACAAAACCTGTTGAGAAATATTTAGACAATTGTTTTTGTCATGTTATAATAATTTACAGACACTATCATTTCACTCTGCACATGTCCTGCGCACAGAGCGACACTGAACATAGGAGCTCAGCTTCACTGATGACTTAACATCCATCGTGGCCTGGTATATCTGAAGGATGTTTAGAACCTAAGCTGTCTGCTGTCCTGTGCTTGTGTCCGCCATTTTAACCACCCCCTGACATATCTGTGGATGCTCTCATTCATCCAGGTCATAGTCATTTCCAAGAGTTTACCGTGAATAGAGGCAACTGGAATCAAGGGAGGGTGGCGACTCTTGGGGGAGTGGCGAAACATCTTCAAAAAACAATCCTTGAGTCCAGTTGCCTCAATTTAAACTCTTGGAAATCACCCCCTGACACAATGTCTGACAACTATGTGTCTAAGCATCTTAGACATATTGCCATTTGATGGCAGTTTGTGTCTGTGTCAGTTATTGGTGTGGACTCAGAATCTGTGTCCTCTTCTTCACTGTAATGGATTTCCTTTCCTTTCTTCTACCTACTGGTATTTTTATGCTCACAGTGGCAGAGGATTCCTACATAGTAAATCATAGTATCCTTGTCTCTTCCTTCCTCAAGAAAGGATTCAACAATGAGATCCTGTTACCACTGTCAATATTTTTATCTGTCCACAGAGATTTCTGTGTATTGTGTTATGCTGGATGTTTGATGTCTTGGGTTTTGAGAACTTGGTCTAGCTCAGTTGTGAGCTACTGTGATAAAGATTGACGAAGTGGAAGGGGCCTCTGTTGCCCAAGTAACAAACCAATGGGTGACATTACAGTTGTATTTTTCCACTAAAAACGCATGTTAAACCAAATGAAGTGAAACGTAAGTTTAAACACTAGAGGCTTTGCCCTATTAACCCTGAGTTAATTTTCAAGTATTCGCCAGCCTTTAGCACTCCATGGGGGTGTGAAACCCTTGCTGTTAACACACTATTATCACAGCTGTCTCTATTAACAGAAAATGTGTTCCCACAGAGGGAAACGTGCAAACTGCTACAAAACGCATTTTTGACAGCTCTGCAATTCCAAAAACTCAAACAGAGCTGCTGCTTACTTTCCAGCACCCACACCTGTGGACACATCTAACCTCAGCTCTGCCTGATTGGATGGTTGAAAGCTTTTATATTCCCAAACAATAAACAAGGTGTTTGGAGTTTGTTTCCAGAGATGTGAACCTTACTCCACAGACCCTACGCATTACATAAGCCCACCAGCACAGCCTGTCTCCATACTATTCACTTAAAAATGAACCTAATTTGATTGTTACTGTAATCCTATTAAGTCACCATAACAACAGCCTATTGCTTTTTACATAACACTACAAATACGATTATGTTCTGTGCTGCGATCCGCCTCCGCTTTTCAGAAAATCTTGTTCCACACTCCAAAAATGAGACCATATGACCCAGAAACACCACATCGATTGGGAGGAAGAAACATTTAGTTCTTATATCAAAGTAAACATATGAACTCTTATATTTCCTATTACTAAACAACACACTCTGCATGCTTAGTGTGATGTCTTGTACTGCCCAAACAAATACGCTTTTTCAAATAGGCAACTCTCAGCAGACGTCTGAACAAAACACCAGCAGCTTTATAAATAAGGGATTACTTTTTTGACCACTGAGATGGATTGCAGAGGATTTAGTTTGTGGAATTTGTTAACTATTTAGACACAGTTTATAGCATAGTAACACACTGTACAGAAACCGTGGTTAGGTGTGAGTGATCCAGAAGCAGTTTAACACAGTTTTCTGTGGCCCACAGTAAATCTTAGTAATGTGAAAAAACAGCAGACATGACAGTGCAAGGACAGCACCTTGTCCTGAGTCCGATTTATGATTTTCATGGACAGAATATCAAGGTACAGTGGCAAGAACAACTATGTGAACCCTTGGGAGGTACCTAGTTTTCTGCATTAACTGGTTATAAAATGTAATCCGATCTTCATCTAAGTCACAAGAACAGACTAACAGAATGTGTTTTACCTAATACCATACACACGGTTATAATGTTTCATGTTCTCATTGAACACATTCATTAAAAAAAAATCACAGTGCTGTTGGAAAAAATAACTCTACCCTTAAGCTAATGACTCCAAAAAGGCTAACTGGAGTCAGGAGTTAGGCAGGAGTCCAATCAATGATATGAGCCAGGTGCTACTTTGACCTATAAAAAAAACACTCAAACCTTTTAAGTTTGTTATTTACAGGAAGTATCTGCTTCTGAAGACCTAGGATCAAGAATTGTTGAGCTGCATCAGACTCGAAGGGCTTACAAAATCATCTCAAAAACTTAAGTGTTCACCAGTCTATAATGGTCAAACAAATTATCTACAAATGGTGACGGTTTTGTACTGTGGCTACTCTCCCCTAGAAGAGGACACCCGGCCAAGTTCACACCAAAGACAACACTAACGGACAATCTGACAGGCTAATGTCAGGCTGGCGGTTCACCAGCTGAAGCTTGGTAGAAGATGGGTGATGCAGCAGGACAACGACCCTAAACATTGAAATAAATCTACAACAGAGTGGCTTTAAAACCAACAACACAAAACCTGCCTATAAAAGTGACCCAGTCAGAGCCCAGACCTGAATTTAATAGAGAGGTCTTCACACCAGACATCCTGAGAATATGGCTGAGCTGAAGCAGTTTTGTAAGGAAGAGTAGTCCAACATTCCAGTCCTTGGTTGAGGTTATTGCTGCCAAAGTAGGTTTCATCTGTTAAATTACATCCAAGGATTCACTTACTTTTTTATGCAGTACTCTGAATGTGTAATGGATGTATTCAAAAAAGACAATATGAAATATGATAATTGTGGGGTATTGGGTAAAGCACATTGTGTTTGTCTGATTTTTGTGATTTAGAAGATCATTTTATGACAAATTAATGCAGAAAAATGTGTAATTCGAAAGGGTTCACATACTTTTTCTTGCCACTGTGTAGCTGGGGAGAGGCAGGCATCCAACCTTTAGAAATTTAACAGATGTGTCTAGCTGGGTTCCAGGGGCTATCCCAGGACTAATTTGAGGGATTAAATCTCAGCTGGCATAACAGCAGCTGCTACTTGGCTGTGATAGAATGACCTGTTGTTTTTGCTATAGAAATAAATTTTTAAAAAGTAATTATGGCTTGTTTAGGGTAAAGCAACAATGAAACAGACATACATGAAGTAGAGGATGATGGGAGGGGTGGGAATCTGATGGGGTGGGGGTTGCTGATCAGGGTCCACAGAAAGCGACTCACTTGGCCAGCTTCATCTCGATCTGCTGGCGGATTTCCTGCCGCTCCTGGTCGCTGCGGACAGGGAAGATGTTGCGGTCCTCCAGCTCCTGTTTGCTGGGCCTGTTCCGAAGCTTCACAGCCAGCAGCTCCTTCCTCATTCTGCGTGGGAGGGTTCCTGTTGTTGTTGAGCACAAATTGAGGTCAGCAATGACATGGTAGTTTTTGGAGCTGCCACGCATTTTTTCCAGCTAAACCTGCTGAACTGATGCTAATCGCCACGCAGTGTGCTTTTGTGCTTTCTCTTAAGAGCAGGCAGACCAAACAACACTATTAATGAAATACCATTGTGCCTACTATAATATTTATGTAAAAGCATTCATCCTCTTTGACACCTTTTGTTATTTATATATAGATGTATATGGTTTGTAATTTTAAATTACAGTGGACAAAAATTAAAATATATTACTCATTACCTTTATGACAAAATAAGCAGAGACCACTCCAGCCATAGAACCTGGATCAGATTAGATCAGGACTCTGGCTGTTCCACTGTATTAATTGTTTTGATACATTCTTGTACAGCTTTGGCATCATATTTGGAGCTGGCCTGGTAAAAAATGCTGTAAATCTCCACTTAAACTTGTGCCTCACTAGCAGACAGCAGCAAGTCATAATCCAGGATTTCTTTCATTTTACAGCATTTGTTCCCCATATGATATTTTTGTTCCTGGCTGGCTGCAGAGACACATCTACAAAGCACAGTGGATGGTGTCCCCACCGTGCTTCATGATAAGCCTTAGGTAAGCTTGATGCTCAAAAAGCTACAACTGAACTCAGCCAACCACAGAATTTTATTTTATTTTGTTTCCCATTGCTTCGGTCCTGCCGCAAACAGGACACTGCAGAAACTTGCAGGTGGGTAATAGACTTCCTGGCAACATCTCCTTTTTAGGAGAGAATAACCCCACAAGGCAGAACTGGTTAAAATAATTTGTAATTTTGCCCTGTTATGATGTGCTGCAGTGCTCCCCATGAGCCTGATCATACCCTGCAATGGGAACAGAAAGGCTAAAATGGCAGAATATGGGGCCACTTCTTTATATTCTTTTCTATATATATGTTTTAGCTTAATTATTATACATCAGTAAGTGTAAAAAATAAACAAATCAATACATGAGTAAAATTCATTCATAATGAAAATATTTTTTTTTAATTCTGTTTCTGTCACTCACATCAGCATTTCTGCAGCCGACAGAAATGTCATGTCACTCTCGTACTAGTGGTGTGCTTATCTGTCATGTACACCACAGTTCACCCTTTTAGCATATTTCCCTTCCAGAGTCACAGACATGTTAATGGCAGACGGCTATGTGTGCACCAATGACCCACATGAATGCCTGAGAATTAGGCCACCACAGCAGATGTTGTGACGGGCGGCTGAAACTTAACACCAGCAAGTCTACTATTCGTCATTGCTGTAAATCTCCTTGTCATGTTTTGACTGTAAACAAACATCAGCAGAGATTATGCTGTTTCATTATCCACTGACAGGGTGCCCAGATTTTGTTGGCTTTGTACAATAAGGGGCGGATAATGGTAAAGAATATATTATACTACATGTCCGCTGTCAGCAGTCCTACCAGAGATCACAGACTCGTTCCAGCTGTCTTGGTCACTCAAGTATTCATCCAGACGCCAGTTCTCCTTGTTCTCATCGGACTCCTTCTTGCTCTCTGACTCCCTGGGCGGCTCCCTTTCTGTGCTGGACGTGCGAGACAGGCGCCCATCCAGTCTGCGTTTCGGAGATGAGCGTGCCTCCTTCGTCTGGAAACTGAGATCAAAACAAAAGTATGTCAATACCAACTTTAGCACTTGTGTGGAGACTGAGATTTGCAAAGTGGTTAAAAAGCTTCAAAAAAAATGTTTGCTGACTGCAGAAGAATCGATTTCTCACAAACAGCAGTAACTGAAGGCCAAACAGTGTAGATCGTGTCTGCTTTTAACAAAGCGTGGGTACTTTTCTTTGATAAACGTTTTTGCAGCACAAATGCTTTCAATAATTCAGCCGTGATTTCTTGTAAAACATCAGAAGTCAATGCAAGCAACAGTCTGTGTCCTGTGACCATGAGACTGCAGCCACAGAGAGTTAGAGGACATTTATTCTTCTCTGAGGTGACTGTCCACAAATAATCATGACTAAAAATAGCTTTTTCACATCTCCAATGTATATTTAGAAAAGCCACATAATATACTCTCTTAGATGATGTAAAAAATTACATGGTAAAAATACTTGGACTGAACATTTATTCAATCAGTAATTCTGATAAATAAATAGTCACTGCAGTTGTTTTATTCAACCAAAACTGTGAAATATTTCTGTTAGTTTTTTGCTTATATAACTTCTACTAGGTATATCTGGCTTTTGAACTGTTAGTGTTTTTGTTTTCATTATATATTTTGAGGTATTTTAACATTGTAACAGGATATACAAATTGCAATTTTTGTTTTTTTGTTGTTTTTTTTTTTTTACAAAAAAGTTCTTTAAAAAAATATTTAAAACATTTCTTTTAGTATCAAATACTACCAATAAAATAGAAATCCTACAAATAAAGAACGTGTTTTAAAAGCCTGACCTGTCCTGTCTGTGCTTGGTGGCCAGGGCACGGTGCAGTTCCTCAATGATGCAGCTTGGGGGCAGCTGTGGGTGCAGTGAACCGAGGTGGGGGGAACCTGTGGGTGTGGAGATCCTGCCTCTCAAAAGGGAGCCATGAGGGTCCTTAGGAAGTGTGAAGTTTCTGGGTAAGGTGGCTGGAGACTTCTTTACTGGCACTGGGGGAGCAGCTATGGAGGGATATTGTCAAAGTGAGATCCTGTGGCAAATATTACATCCCTGTGTGACACGGGTTTATCCAGGTAAACTTACCATCTAAGCTGCCCAGTCTGGTGAGCAGTTTGACAGGCAGGTTAGGTGGAGGAGGGGTACTGGCTCGTCTCTGAGATTTGGCCTCCGTTACTTCCTGCTTACCCTCGACGGCCTCCACTTTTCCCATTGTCCGCTCCTCACTTGAGTCGCTAAGTGAGGTGCTTTCATCTTCTCCATCCTCACTCTGACTGGGCTCTCCCGCTGTCTTTGAATCTTCAGTCAGATCTTGCACTGAAATGAAGTATACACAATGGTAAGACAAAAAGATTAGGTTTGTTTCTGAAGTCTCTGTCACCACCATGTGGACACTCAGAGATATGTAGAAGCTAGAGCCATGTAAGCACTACTTTCTTAATTTTTTAGTATTATTTAATTACATTATCAGGAATGGTATTGAGTGATGCTATCTGCTTTCGCATTTAAGGTTCTATTGTGCTGAATATAAAAAGTTAAAATTCTTTCTCTTCTTAGAACAAGTGCTGTAATTTGATTTCCTGCTCATTTCTGTCAGGTGTTCTTGTAAGTGCCTAAACCTTTTAGCCCTTCATCTTAAACAAACATGAATGGTGTGCTTTGTGTACATCCTCTGAATACACCTTACCTGTTGAGGCCTCCAAATCACTGCCTAGGTCTTCATTTGTGTTGGCCAGGGGTGCCACAGGCTCCTCATCTTTATCCTTGCTGTCAGAATGAGTCGGGGTCTGTGGATCTTCATTGTTTCCCCCACAAGCCAGATCTGACTCTGCATACCGCATACAGACAGATCAGGAATGAGTCTGTGTAGCAGTTGGGCATCATGTGGCTGAACAACTGAACTGTGATAAGCCTGGAGTTATATGTGTGGGAATGTGTGTGTGTGTGTTCATTTGTGATCTTGCACCTGTCTCCGTCTCCCCGGGGTTCCTCCTGTTGAGGTCGTCTTTCTTCTGCCGTACAGCTGCCTTCTTCTCCATCGCTAAACATGCAGAGATATATGAAACAGGTCAACAGATTTCATTGAAATTGTGCTGACGTCACACTCACTTCCTGAAGGCTTCAACTTCTCATTTTTCTTTTTCCTCCATTTCCAGGGCTTGAAGATGCGTCCCAGGCTGGCCAGCTTGCTGTTGCGGCGTACGGGAGGTGTACGGACCCCTGAGACCAGACAACCAGAATGCAGCGCCCTCTGCTGGTCCATCAAATCTACAAGACAAAACACAGCTACGTTAAAATAGTCTGCAGACATCAAAATCCACTCAGGCTGTGGAGAGTGACATCAATCAGCGTTCAACATGGCAAGAACTAAGGCATCTCTCTTAACATGAATGGCTGAATACAACTGACACCCCACCGTCATGTGAGAGAGGCAAATGTGGGTCACTGGTTTTAAATGCCTTATTGATTCCAGTCTAATTTCTGAGAAGAAGCAAAGCAGTGGAGAGAAGACAGAGAATCGCATTGTTTGCGTGTGACTCACATGGTTTCAGGGCAGCCAGACCTTCTTGGCCCCAAAAACACACAGACAATGGAGCGCTTTTAAAAGATGCCTTGAAAGATACAGAGGAAATAAATAAAATCAGCTTCAGCAACACTGCCTTTTCTAAGGTCACAGCAGACATCTGCAGCCTGCACTCCCCTCTGATTTTACTATTTTATGCTCAATACTTATTTCAGTGAAGTACACAACAGTCTACAGAACAGTTTTACATCATGCAGTAGTGACAGAACTATACAAATTTTACATGCATCTGTTGACAGACTAGTAGTTTTTAGATCCTCGCATTTGCAACTTATTTTTGGGGACTGATAATTTATTCTAGTGTTTTGGATGACAGACAGTTTGCTCTCTATCAATATGGTCCCTTTTAATTACAATTGTATGTGGGGTGAATTATTATTATTAAACTTATGTTAAGTAGTAGTAAGTAGTACGTAGTAAGTAAGTAAGTAAAAAAAAAATTAGAATAATTATGGGCAGGGTTACTTTAAGCAGCAGTTATCGACTTCTGGCCTGTACTTGACATTTAAGTGGACTACACCGCTGTCAACATGACAGCAGTCTAAGCCTCCCACGTAGGCTTAAAACCGCCCCACTGGGACACCATAAGTACATACAGTCAATGATGAGCTCCCTGACTGGTGTGCTGCATTGCACTTGTGCTGCATTGCACTTGTGCTGCGATTGTATCCTACCTAAAATAGGCTTAACTATACAGTTTTATAGCAGGTATCAGCCTCCAGGGTTAAGATATGAAGCAAGTGCATAAGTGCATTGAGAGGTCACTTAAGTCTGGCTCCAAAGCAAGTCACAGACACAAACAATTTCTGTCAATCATTTTTCTAAATATTGACCATTAGTTATAATAAATGAATAAACTCAGTCTTTTTAGCTGTGTTAACTTAATCTTCATATTTTGAGAGGCTGCAACTTGATTCACTTTTTGGCAACTAAGTATGCACAAAGCTTTGGTTACTGTAATTGCCACACTTAAAGCCAATCAATCGCTATCCCTTGTAGCTGCTACTCTGATTTCTTGAAGCACTTTTAAGTCTGGAGGCTATAAGAGGAGTGGATCACAATGATAGACAGACAGGCAGAGAACCACAGAGCTGACTTGTGCTATGCTGCACCAAGTAGCACAGAGATTAAGAAAGAGAAGGAGAGAGAGAAAGAGAAAGAAAGGTTCCTTGGAGAAAGGACAGAAATAGGCACTCCTACACAGTCTGGCTCCAACAACAAGCTGACACCTCTGGGAGCCTACAGCTGAGCCGTGGGCTGCACAGGGATGGCTCCATGAACACTTTCATTTTGTGCAGCGTCTAAATCCACAACATCTGTTCATTTATCCCTTAAGAAATGAATTACACACAACAGCCACAATGTAAAAAGACTAAATTATCATTTATATTTTCACAGGTGAGGATGGATAGTGATGACATTGTGGAATATTATTGGTACAATGTAGCATGGCAACCAAAATGTGCAGCATATTCACTGTCTGACATGAAAATAAAGGTCAAAATATATATTCTCCAGAAAACAATGCAGTTATCGGCTAGTGATGCTTATGTGCTGTGTATTTACACAGATTTCCATTAAAAATGCAAAATGGAGCAGAAATAAATGATTGTTTTAATTAGCTATAAAAAAAATCACAGCCTCCTAAATGCAACCTCGCAATTAACACACTCCTGAAGAGCACACCTTAAAAACCATATAAAACCAATCCTCTGCAGGTTCACTTATTCATGAATGAGTGGCA
The DNA here is from genome assembly GCF_900634625.1 of Parambassis ranga. NCBI lineage: Eukaryota > Metazoa > Chordata > Actinopteri > Ambassidae > Parambassis > Parambassis ranga. The sequence continues at coordinate 29,454,781 of NC_041026.1, forward strand.
TATTGGCGCCTCAAACCCCAGATCTCAGCTTAACCATCAAACAATATGAGAAGCAGGTCACTTGCCCAAGTGACACGTGCCAGCCTACGATGTGGCGAGAAAATTCAGGTCAAGCCTGTAGTAAGTGTAGCAAAGCAAGCCCATGGTCAGGCTGCGGTTACCATGGTTACCACTCTGGATGCTGCTGCAGAAAAGGCCCTCGGAGGCAGAGAATCACCACAGCATGAGGAATAGGGAGTTGCTGGGTGGATGGGAAGGCTGTTGCCACAGAGAGACGGAGAGCTTTAGCCAATCACATTCCAGCTTGTAATGCATAATGTAAATCAAGATGTGGGGGCAGGATGCTGTATTTTTAATTTACAAGTTATATTGAAATATTTATCCAAGTGGTTAGGTGTTAGGGGTTGAAATGAGCATTGGCATGCAATTCGGCAAGATGCAGAAAAAAACATGAAGCAAGAAAAAAAAAGTAGCGTGCTGTAGTTAAAGCTGCTGCTGCCTAGCTGTGCCAAAACACAAAGCACCTTGGAAATGTCACTACATTGACATCACTATCCCACTTCAATGGTACTAATAAACAAACACATTATTATGCGATTTATAATAAATACCCAGAGGAATATTGTACTTTAGAATTATGATAATGAGGCAATACAGCTAAAACAAACAACATTAATGAAGTGTAGGTTACTAGAAACTTCGATTCACACAATACTAAAGGAATAGTAGAGTGATATCTCGAGTAGGACAGCACCACTTAGTACCATATGCTCTTACACTCAAACAAAAAGCACACAATAAAGCGAATTCCTCTGCACGTACTTCCATAAATAAGTGAACGAAAAGCTAATGTTTCGAAGTAACGTCACTTACTTGTCGTAAGACACACAGCTACACAGTCCTCCTCCAGCTCACGGTCTTTAAATCATATGCTCCCTCAGAGCCGACGGGGCTCAAACCGAGTGACCACAGCCAGAGACTGATGATTTCGCTGCCGCGGAGTAATAATTTTTAAAAAATATTTTTTTTTATTAAAACACAAACATAAAGATACATATGCTCTTTGAGTAAATACCTCTTTCGGAAAGTTGTAAAAATGTCGTTTAGCAGCGGCCGGAGTGCACAGAAAGTAAGGAAAGTGTAAGCGGCCGGGTTACATCTGCAGCTAGCTGCTACAGTGTTGATGTGCCATCATGTGGACCCCGCCCCTTCGGACGGGAGGAGGAGGCGAATAAACTGGCACACACCACTCACCCTCTACTGCAAAACATAGTAGCACCGAGCACACGCTGCGCTTATACACATGCGACAGCTTAAAACATTTGTGAAGCAGCTGGTGTAAATATTTTAGGCCTTTTTGAGATTTTTAATATATATATAATAAGACATTTATATTCTCAAGGCCGCGTGGGGTACAGATAACAGCAGCAGATGCTGTGACGTTTCATAACCGGAACGAAGGACACAGCTGAAAAACAGTGTGTGCATTGGTCTTATATAGCGCTTCACAACACATTCACACAGTGGCACTGGTAAACTACATACGAGCCACCCTCCGACTACCGCCGATTTATTCATACACATTTATTCTTGCCCAGTAACACGCGACAACGACTAGGGAGGAGCGGGGTTCGGATGACCCGCTCTACTACTGCTGTGTTAACTATGGCCTGGTGCCATTCAGTGTGAGAGCCACTGAAGCATAAAAACACAAACATAGAACTAAATCAACAGTCTTCAAGCAATATGCAGTTAAAAAAATATTCACACTGTGCTGACCTTCTTAAAAGAGAACGTTTTATTAACAATGTCTATTTTTTACTAGCTTTTATTAACTACCAGATCATAGCTTACTGTTTGTGAGTGGAAAGTCCTGCATTTGAAATATTGTTTGAACAGACCATAATATTAAAGTAACGGTGAAGGCAGTATATGTTTGCAACAGAAAATCAGAGCTAAACAAGAGTTGTAGTAATTTTTTTTTTTTTATTTTTATTTTTTATTTTAGATACTGTATTAATCCCAGAGGGAAATTCGTTACGGCTGCTGCACAAGCAGTGTCATACAATGACTAGCAAGGCACGCCACAGGCTAGGGTGAAGTGTATTGCCCAAGAACACACAACACAACTAGGAGGAGTTGGGATTGAACCACCAACCTTCCGGTTATTGGACAACCCTGCTATCCCACTGCGCCACTGTTGCCCCCTAATGCATGGTCTGCAATCATGTTGGCTCAATAAGTCATTTGACCATACGTTTTTCCTGCATTCAGACTACTTAAGAGGAAGATGAAAAGAGGCTACGACAGCCTGATATGCCACTACCACTTACAGTGACATTACATACTTCACATAATGTATTTCAAGGCACACCTCAAGCACACTGCTTCCTTATGACATGGGAAAATCAAAAGAAATCCACCAAGATATCAGGACCTCAACAAGCCTGGTTAATCCTCGGGTTCCATTTTCGAGATGTCTGCAGGCACCACATTCATTAGCAATTTTTAGCAATTTAAAAACCATGGGAATGTCTAGCCATCATACCACTCAGGAAGGAGACAGGTTATAGAGATGAACAAGCTTTGGTGCGAAATGTGTTATTATCCACAGTGAGTCCTGTACTGACATGGGCTAAAAGGCCACTCTGTGAGGAAGAAGAAATTACTCCAAAAGAAACATAATAAAGCCAAATTACAGTTTTCAAATCCACACAGGGACAAAGACCCTAATTTTTGTAGGAATGCCCTGTGGTCTGATGAAACAAAAATTGAACTGTTTGGCCTTAACGACCATCATTACAAGCACGACTCAGTTACACTACTTCTGTCAGGAGAAATAGGACGAAATTTCCAGCACACCATGTGAGAAGCATGTGGAAGGATACCCAAAATGCAAACCACTGCCAAAGTTACATTTCTCATGTTGCAAAACATCTGCAATTGTTCAGTAATTTCTTTGTCTTCGAATTGCAAATGGGTTGATCCAATGCATTCATTTTTATTAAAGTATTCCTGAGAATAGTATAGGGTAATTTCTTTAACTTTATTTGTTCACTATCCACTTCCAGAAATTGAATGTGGCAGCAATGCACACCTTTGTAGTCTGAGGCTTGCCTGTGCTACTTGGTGATGACCTGAGTAACACCTGCTTTGTAAGCTCTCAGTATTTTACTTAAGAGTGAGATAAAAACATAAAATGTCAATCATTGGATTGTGAGTTTATTAAAGAGATTGGCATACACTCTAACTGTGACAGTACAGTCTGTGCCAGAATGGTTAAGCCACCATGCCAGCTTCTGTGAACTGATGGCCAAAACTGTTAGCTATGTATAAAATCTTCAATTTTTATAATGCATCAAGATAAAAGAACATATAAAACTTTAAAACTAGTTCACTATTTATTCATTTGGTTAATTCATATCACATTTCAAGGACCTTACCTTAGTAGGGTTTTTTATTGGAGGTAGCCCTTCAGGCATTTTATCACCTCTTACCTCCACCTTTCTTGTCTACTGTCACCATCAAATAAAGCAAAAAAAATGTTTACAAAGATCCACATAGAGATAGTGAAATGTCATTGTTCCACACTGAGGGAAACAGTTGACTTAAAATGTTTTAGGTGTACAAATCTTTATGAACCTGCAAAAATGGAGGTCCATGAAAACATAATGGTAGAGCTGGAATGTTTTTTTTAAACATCTAAAATGAAATTTGGAGGGAAGGGAAGACTTAACTCAATGTAACTCCAAGTCAATCACACTTCTGTGAAATCAGCCTGTCCAGTTAGGATCAACACTGATTGTGAATCAGTTTCAGCTGCTGTTTTGCAAATGGAACAGACAACAGGTGGAAATGAGAGGCAGTTATCAAGACAACCCCTATAAAGGAGAGGTTCTACGGGTGCTGACCACAGAACATTTCTCTGCTCTCATCCTTTCTGCATGATGTTTTGCTCACTTTTGCATTTTGTCAGATCTCCCACCCCTAGAGGTAGCATGAGGCGGTGTCTTCAACCCACACAAGTTGCTCAGGTGCAGCTTATCCAGGATGGCACATCAATGAGAGCTGTGGCAAGAAGGTTTGCTGTGTCTGTCAGCACAGTGTCCAGAGCATGGAGGAGACACCAGGAGACAGGCCAGTACACCAGGAGACGTGAAGGGGGCCGTAGTAGGGGCCCAGCAGCAGGACTGCGACCTCCTCCTTCCCTGTTCCCCAGACCTGAATCCAATTGAGCACATCTGGGACATCATGTCTTGTTCCATCCACCACAGACTGTCCAGGAGCTGACTGATGCTTTAATCCAGGTCTGGGAGGAGATCCCTCAAGACAACATCTGCCGCCTCATCAGGAGCATGTCCAGGCTTTGTAGGGAGGTTATACAGGCATGTGGAGGCCACACACACTACTGAGCCTCATACTGACTTGTCTTGAGGAACTTCCACTCAAGTTGGATCAGCCTGTTATGTGATTTTCCACTTTCATTTTGTGTATGGTTCCAAATCCAGATCTCCATGGGATAATAATTTTAATTTACATTGATCATTTTTATGTTATATTGTTCTCGACATATTCCATATGTAATGAATGAAATCATACAGGTAATTTCACCTGCTGTTCCAGCAGTGTATATGGATTAGTAACATTTAATTTTTAACAGATTTTTCTGTTATTGCTCCAAATCCATCCACCATTCTCTCGTTTGTCCACATTTAAAGTGTTGTTTTCTTCTGTGGTGTCCTCTGCCACACTGATACCAGCTGTGTGGTTGCTGTAAGGCAGCTCATTGTCACGGTTTTCCGCAATGGTAATGGCCAATGTGTCTGTGCTGCTGGGTGAAGGCAGCGTACTGTCACTGATTTGCACAATTTTAATGTTTATTGCAGCATCATCAGTGTCATTGTTGATGTCACTCATTATCATTATTTTTCTCAGTATTAAATACAGCTGCAACATAGCTAGTGTCCGTGCTGGTGCAGAAGGGAGCTTACTGTCATTGTTTTCCACAGTCAACAGTAATTATTAATCATTATTAATCATTATTAATTAATATTAATTGCTGTTAGCTTTACCACTGAGAGAAGGCAGCTCAATGTTTACGGATTTCCATGACAATGCTTATTGTAGCATCACTTTCTTTGCTGCTGGAATGTGGCTCATCGTCATTAATTTTTTGGATGACTTTTGCATCATTGCTGTTGTGTTTGTTGCTACAAGACGGTGGGGCACAAAATCACAGACTTTCGAGTTGGTGTTATTTGGCCCATCGTCAATGTCTTTGCCGCACTTCAAGAGGGCAACGCACTGTCGTGCATCTACTTGATGTCAGTTACTTTCACCTTGTTGCTATGTGTCACTACCATGGTTTGTCAGAATGTTGCTGACTGCAAGATTTCTGGTGTCTTCTTTGCTGTAGAAAGACACTTGATTGTCAGGAATTTACAAGATGTTGATGTTCATTGCAGCATTGTCTGTGTCTGCTGTCAGTGTCATCCCATCTACTCTCTGGAGGGACACGGTCGTGCTGTGTACACTTTAAAAATGCTGCGCGACTATGCTGAAATGTACGGTAAAGCGTACAGAAACTCCATGGCGCATTAAGATGTTACCGCGGAGCTGCCAGCCGACATATTTCATCTTCATCTGCTCTTAAAAGTTCAGTTCTTGTTGTTTTCTTCTGTAAAAATATCTTCACATCATCTGTGCTGCTCTGCACTGTGTGTGCAGGAGTGTGTTTTAACATCAGCACACACTCAAAGTATACATGTCCACACACAGAGAGGACACAGGAGTAACCAGTAAATAACAGCAAAAGATTCTTACAATGATGAAAATGTAACAAGAGCCTATTTATAAAGGTAGATACTGTGCCAGTGGTCTCCAATTTATATTATTATTTATGAAAAAATGTGGCCCTTTGCTTTTCTTATGGAAGTCTATGTGGCCCTCGCAAAAAATAATTGCCCACCCCTGGTTTAAAACCTTCACAGGCTTGATGTACACAGCTGATGCACTATGGACTTTACCTCAGGTAGTTGAAGAGCCCTCCAACCTCTATCTTCCAGCTCAAAGTTCATGCAGATATTCTCCTTGTGGATGTTGCAAGTGTCTGGATCCAAACTTTGCAGGCGCTTCAGCATGTTGATTTCAGCTCTTGTCTGTTTTGCAGCCTCATAAGTTGATGTCCTTGTTGTGGCATTTAGTTACAAAGCCAAAGCCACCTTGTACGATAACGTCTTCAGTTGTGTGGGACTTTCCAATGGTGCTCCCAGCGGGAAAATGTCCTTTTCAAAGACATGTTAAATAGTGTGGTAGTACTGTTTTCTAATGTAATCGTGATAAAGGTCTTTCACTAGTCATTTTGGTGTCATGTGGGATACATTGAGGGCTCTACTATGGGGTCACTAAGAATTCAGACAGTACTACAAAATGGCGGAGTCTCTATATAGGGCCATATATGGTGATTAGGGAGTGATTTCGGACACAGCCACAAATTCTTCTCTCATTTTAGGTGCCTTGTCTTCCCCTTCGTCTTATGCTATAATTACCTGCCCACCCTAATATGTGTGTGTTCCCCTTCACTCCCCGCCAGTTCATTTTGTGTGTTCAGCAAACGTACAAGCCTATTAGCAGTAGCTACTTTCATCGAACCTGTGTTTCTAGTTTAGACCTTCGCTGTGTTTTTTGACCATCTCTCTAGCTTTAGCCTAGCCTTCCTGTTTACTGCTTTTGTGACTCTGGCTTGTTTTTTGCTGCTGCCTAACCCTGCTGTGCTTTCATCTGGCAGTTTGACCCTCATTACCGAAATTACCTGAATTACCAAAATGTTAGCACATCAATTTTGGTCATTCAGATATAAATAAACAACAACTTGCTTCTAATACATTTTCTTGTCTTTCTGCAAAGTTGAAAGACAGCGTAAAATAAATAGCCTATTAATTATTCACGCAGCATCACATGGTGTGTAAACAACGGCCTTTGTGGTTTCAGATCGATCTTGTAGAGGGCCACTCTTATATTAACAGCAGGAAGGGCTGAGTTACATCACAGATGATAAAAGTCAATGGCTGCATTTCACTTCAGGGACAAACAAGCAGTAAGCAAAGAACATAAACGATGTAGGCTACACAGCAGCCACACTTCTCATTCAAAATTTACAAGGCTGCATTTTATATATCAGAGGATGGAAGGCATGCCAAAAAAATAGTGTACACAAACTGTGATTGGTTTAATAACCTAGCTTGCTGGACAATTTTCTTATCAGACCTCATTTTATTAAATTTTATTTTATTGACTGCTTATGTTGTGAAAAGGTAGAATAAAAGAACATATAAGCACATTTACCATGTGACAAGGCCAGCAATGGGTCTAACATTCTCTTTTTGCTTATTCAGTACAAACTGCAGTCTTGTATAGCTTGACATTGGAATGTCAGGAATTCTAATTAACTAATTAATTTGCAGTGAGACTGAGGCAAAGGCACGGGTGCATGCTGTTGTGGTTTGTTGTAAACATGTGCAACATCCATAATCAGCTTAGAGGTCACAGATAAAGCTGCATGCAGAAAATTATGAGAAAAACACAGTACAACGACAGATAGATAGATATGCTGTATGATTTTTGTTTTTTTTATGAATTTCAATGAATCCAAAGATTATGACAGTTCACTATAGTCTGATTTTCTTTCCATGACTTGAACATTGACAAAGTATAAATTTCCTGTATGACCCTCACAAATATTCTGTATTTTTAGTCTTAGATTAAGTTTGCCCTCGAACAAATAAATAATGAGTCTATAATTACACTTAGTTATAGGTTTATTTGAACAGTGAGAAGCAGAACAATAACAAACAAATCCAGAAAATGCATTTGAAAATTATTTTGCATTGTGGATGCTGTGTGAGAGTCACTTCAGTTTGGCAATAAAAACACTTCGTTAAGGTTAAGCATTATACACATTTTACAAAGTAAAATGTTCCTAGGCTACCACTGTGGCCATTTCCAAAGCCTAGAGTTATCAAGCTTATATTTTATTAGTGATGATGGGCTGGTCCTAAAGTTAATCCTTTAAAAAACTGTAATACTTAATGTTGTACAGATTAATCCCAAACAGTACTTCTTCAGTGCTTCTCTCTAAAAATGTGGAATGGCAGGAAAAAAGACAATGCCACACTAGTACACACTACTAGAATACATGCTTTCCAAACATATGGGTAAATATTAGCACAGTGACAAATATCAAAATCTGCTGTTTGTGATATTGGTTTGGCCCTTTTGAAATTTTACTTGTGATAAATAGCACATCAGAAGTAGCGGTAAAGAAAGTGTGTGTGTTTAACTGTTGTGCAGTCACAGGGGAGATGAGAAAAAGTGCAAAAACATGCTTCACATCAGCAATATAACTGCTCAGAGCTGCAGTGTGCATTTGTGGAAGTATTTGCACCAAAGCTCAATTGATCGCCAACCTGAAGGGCAAAGTAGTTCTCTATAGTTCTAATGGAAGGTCTTTAGCCACAAAGTAACTGAATCAGAGGGCAGTTACTGAAAGCCTGATGAAATGTCAAGAGTGACAAAAGGCAATTAATAAAACTATATATAAAATGGATGGGTTTCTTTTTTTTTTACACAGTAGGGATGAAATATTTTCCTTTAATTCTTATTTTTATCACATTTTCTATTAACTAAAACCACCTTTTCTTTGCCTCACAGCAAAGAAAAGTTTCACAACTAAAGCGTAAGTGAATGTCTGTTTAGAAAGTGACAGGTGAATTAATCAATTACATCTATGATGGGTGTGACCAAATAAATCATTGCCCTGAAGGCCAGCATTATATCTGAAGTTAGGAAGCCAGCGTATGACCTCTATGGCTATTGCTAAAGATGACACTGTAGCTAGCTTTCATGTTAACAGAAGAAAGACTTTTCTTGGGACTATTGTACAATGGATGGACTATATTTTGAAGCAGCATTGTAAAGGTAAGCTTTAGTCAGTTCTGTATTTTCTTGACTATTAATTTTTTTACCATCAAGGGCACAAGAAAGGCAACTGTTTTGTAATGATGAAACGAATAGTTTCTGTACTGTACTAAAATGGAAATCTTGGCTAGTAACATTGTGTTTGTTCCAGAAAAAAGGAGCAACTGCGACTATGTGCCATCTTCATTTAGTTTCACGGCTTTGCTTTATGTATCTTCCTGCTTTGATAGTACATAAAAATATACCTGATACATTGTTTATTCTTTCTACTTTTTTTGTTTCCTTTTTTGGTTATGTATGGCTAGATTTCAGCTAAGCTGAATCCACTGTTTTATAGTCATGGTTTTCCTATGATCTGAGCACATCGACCAGTTACATTAACTGCTTGCAAATGAGTCTGTAATGTTGGCTCATAGCTCCTCCACAGGCAGCATCTGGGAGACTCTGTGTTTTTGTGACGTCTTTGACATTTAACTCTCAAACAGGATTTGCATTGTAGCCAGAGATTTAAGACATAAATTCTACGTGTCCTAAAGGCCCGCTGCTGTTCTGCTCCTGTACTGTTCCCCTTTAAATCTGCTGAATCATTCATCAGGTACAGCCACAGCCTGCACAGCCTCCGAGCCAATGCAGTGTCACAGTGACAGATGGGGGGCTGTAGCAGTGGGGAAGACATGGCCTCCACTGAGTGTGTGAGCTGCAAACAAAATAAGTCTCTGGGATTCCTCTCAAAGGGATGTTTTCAGGTTGGGAGGGGGCCAGGATTCTTAGGTCAGATTGGCTGCTGGCACCGCTATTTTGGATTGATCAGATGAATCAACGATATCACACATGTTTATTTTATCCTGTCTAAATCTACTGTCTAAAACCCAGACATTACTTTGAATTTGACTAAACAGAAAGGGTGTAATTGTTACACAACCAAATCATGACTAGGTGACAATTTTTCATCATCACTGCTATGACACAGCTTTGCTGTATCCTCCTCCTTTGTTTGTGCTTATTGTTTCAATTTGTACATATGATCTGAGACATCACATAGGACTGTATCCAGAGATGCATCTGATATGAACATCAAATATCAGCCCTGATTGCTGCAGTCCACCAGTGTGAATTTAAACTCATTTCTTCTGTAGATCACTTTCTGGGGGCCCCACATACCAAGCTTGATTTGAAACCTAAGCAGAAAAATAATGAGTTGGAGCTAATAAATGTTGAACAACTGTTACTTTTACTGAACTGACTACTGCCCAGATTAGAGATATTAGAGGCAGCTGGGCACCTGGTTATGGTGCCTTTAGAGGTGTACCAGAATGCCCTGGCTCCTCAATTCTAAGGCCCCGTTCACACTGGGGAAAAAAATGTGGCTTAAGCAGGATTTGGCCGCATCCAGATCAATCCAGATGTGTTTTTTTCCGACTGTGAACACCTCCAATCCGGCTGAATCCAGTTTGATTTCAAGCCGGCTAGATCCACCCTCAAGAGGTGGATCTAGCAGGATTGGCTCAAATGTGGCTCAGGTGTGAACGCAAATGTGGCTAGTGAATCCGGCTAGCCACATTATTAGCCATATTACAAGGCGCCACCTAGTGGTTTGGAGAACAGCAAACACGCTGGATGAAGCCGGATTGAGTGCGGACACAACTGTGTGCTAGCCAGATTTGAAAATAGGTCTGAACGCATCCAGCTTAAAGGCTGTCTGGGCTCAATCCTACTCTAGCTGGAATGACTTTCTCCAGTGTGAACGGGGCCTAAGTTGCAGCCAGTTACTCCTGGATAACTGAGGTCCTTACACTCTGTCTGAGAGAAATTCCAGCCACTCTGTGCAATAAACTCTACTGGACTAGCAGTTCAGAAAATGGATGGATAGATAGAGCATCCTTCATATGGTTCAACGGTTGTAAATGTGAATGACAAAATAAATGGCATGCTATCAAGTGATCCAGGCTGTTGGCGGACTAATTGACATTTCTGGGGATGTGTACGTCAAGCCACTGGTATTGTTTCCAGCTACAGAAGCAAAAGTCATCCTCAAGTGTGTAAATGTAGGAGAGGGGACTATGTTGGGAAAAAAGCTAACATTTCAAAAACTCATTCAAGGCTACAAACTTATCAATCAACCTTGAGTGAAGTGAAACATGTTTCTTGCATTTTAACAAACAATAACTGTGGTACAACGTGTCTGTGAGGACAGTCTGTAATTTTCAATTGATTAGTGATGGAACTAATTATTCAAGCAGTAGCTCATGAAATGAAACAGCTGTTGAATGCCTGAACTGACACGTGGAGAGGCTGGTTGTCTCAGCAAACTCAGTCTCATCAAACATGTAAATTTACATGTTTGATGAAATGATCTGGAGTCACATCCAAACAGAAGTTTGGTGCTGATTAGGAGCTTAAATTTGGACTTTTTAGGGCTTACACATGTTCCGCTACATTCAGCAGACTGATTTTTGCAGCTGTTGCCCCTAACCCTCCTCCTCCTCCTCCTCCTTCTCCTCTCCCTTGTTTTACATTGCTGAAACAAAGTCTGTCAGTGATCACTCTCTTCATTCCTGCTCTGGGCTTAAGCGTTAGCTTTAATTACATCTACCACAGAGAGCCTGAATTCTCTATGTGATAAAGCCCCCACTGGGATGTTGCTGTTTCACATCTCTGTAGGATGCAGCGTAAATGTAGTAAAAACAAACTCTCCTGAGGTGGTCTAGCACCCTCTATTCTTGACGTTTTGAGGGTGTCCAAGTGATCACGTCGCAGCTCCGTCTCCATGCGGCCTTTGCTTTCCCTATCCCCTCTCGCTGTCAAAAGGATCAGCTGGATGTACTGGTGTGTTCTCATGTGCAACATATTGCTTTTACTCTGCTCTGAAAAGAATTAGGTCAGCACATAAAACATTCATAAAAGATACATTATGTGTAAATGGCTGACAGCTTAAGTCAAGTAGCTACCCCCCACTCTGCAACATGCCTGTCGCTGGGTAGATCTGCTGCACATAATAAAATAAAGTAAAGCATAATAGGGTGGATGTACACCGATACTACACACATGTGACTACAGTTCCAGGGCCTTTAAAGGGCTGGAAACAAAAGGTTACACATGCAGTACAATATCCATTTAAGTGCACCATGCCAGTGTTTCTCAAGTGTTGTCGAATCGTGGACACAATGAAGCATGAGAGCAGAAGCCCAGCTGGGAGTGAAGGGCTGTGGGTGGCATGTAAACAGGAGCAGTTCAATCTTTCTGGGCAATTCTCTGCCTTTACTACGGTATTAATTTCGCCTGCGAACTCACCAGACAACTATTTTAAAGTCTTGATATATGTGATACATCCTCATTGTTGTTGTTGAGATCCCAGATTGTTTTGTTGTTGGGGGTGGGGAGACAGTGTGTGTCTGCATGTGTGCAGTGGGGGGAGGGGGTGGTACAGTTTCTCCATTTCTGTTTGTGCTGCTGTTCAATCAAGTGTGGAGACAGAGCCTGTCTATGTATACGAGGAAAACCCTGGCATGAATTAGCACCATTACATGTTATTGATTTATTTTATGTTAATCACAAAAGTTCACTGTTCTGGTTAAATTAATGTTTTACACTGATTTTCTGATGACTCACTTAGATCAGCCTTCCAAAGCTTTAATACATAAAGCTTAAAACCCAAATTCCTATCTGAATAAATCAGGTTTATTTATAGGGCAATAAATAAGTATTTTGTTGTCAATTAATTAGCCAGTCCTCACCAGGAAAACATATGTGGTTGATATGTCAGGGCAGCACAATGGTGCACAGCAGCAATGCTAAACTGTGCCCACACCAAATGTTAGGTTGTTTGGGGATTGTCTCTCTATGTTAGCCCTGCAATAAAACGGCGGCCTGTCCAAGGTGTACCTGCCTCTCGCCCACTGACAACTGGAATAGACCTCAGAACAACCCCTAAGAGAGTGTCTGTCTCTCACAAGCACTCCCACCATCCCCATCTCCAACCTGCCTCCTATCAGAGTCTTTAGTGGCATTACCATGCAATACAATCATAAGTTCCATTAGCATAACTATGTGTCGATTCTGGCATATGTACACTCCTGATCAAAACCTTTGGACTGCGGAAAAATACAAGTATTTAATTTTTTTTTGTTGTAGCTCTACTTGGTACTCCTTGTCTTGATCCACCAGAGCAAAATTCAAAGTAAAGATTTTGATCAGGAGTGTATAATTGACCAGATTTTTTTCGTGCATTTTTTGTGAGGGTGTTAGATAGATAAATGTTACAAAAGTATTTTTTTGGGTGCAGATTCATCAGTTTTACAGTAAATTACTGGCTAATAATTGCTTACTTTCACAGTAATTTACCAAGAATATATCACAATATTTTACTGTAAATATTTCACAGTAATTTCCACTAAAATTACAGCTATACTGTAACTTCACAGCTACAAACCCCTTTTTACTCTCCAAATCCGAATTTTTGCCCATATGTCACCTGTATCTGATATTTTCATTACAGTCTGAACAGCTCAACTCCGATTTTTTTATATCCGACCCAGGCCACTTTCTTCCAGAGCTATGCATGCAGACATAGTGGAAAATCTGTCCACAGAAGGATTCCTAAAAACGTATCAGTGCTTCACAGCCCTCAGGGGCCACCCACGGAAGCTCTGGTCGGACCAAGGCACCAACTTCGTGGGTGCCAGACCGATGTTACAGGAAGTGTATGAGTTTCTAACGGACATTAACAGGGATCAGAAGAAGGCAGCAGCTACAGGAACTGATTGGACGTGGGTATTTCATCCAGTAGACTCTCCCCAGCGAAGTGGGGCGGCTGAAGCAGCCGTCCATGTATTTGAGAAGATGTTGAGCAGTGTTGGTGGAGAAATAACCTTACAGCGTTGGAGTTCCACACCCTCCTGTACTTGGCCACAGTGGACAGTCCAGGAGAAACCAGGACGTTGAGAGTTGCCCCTCCACCATCCTCCACAGGGATGTTAGGAGGCTGGTGGTTTTGCTACCAGTGGAGGAGCAAGAAAAGACTTCCCCACCATGGTGTGTTTCGGCTGGTAAATGACGGTAAAGGATCAAACCTGACACAAACCTGACATGCTATGGTGGCCTACTTGGATCCCAGGATCAGTAGGCCAAGTGGGAGGTGTAGGATTTTCCAGTAGAAAAACGACGTTTAAGGTACTGTGTTATGTGTTTGACACCACAACCCACCGCGCAGTCACGGCAGCCTGGCAGTGGACCTAACGATGGTTTCACCCAGCCTCCAGCCCTCACTAGCACGCCACAACTGCCAAGTGTTCACACTGCTCCACCTGTCGATTTCAGTATGGGACAAGGGAGTAGCTTTCCTCATAGTAGCTCGGGGGTGCATGCTGGGGTAGACGACAGCCATCAGTGGGCTCGGCCTAAGATAAGGTTGACACCAATAAGTTTTCCAAAGTTCTCCGGAGATAGGAGGGACTATTGGTGTTGGAAAGCTGAGTATCCAGGCACAAGCAGAACCTACAGGGTCAGGGAGATATTCAGAGAGCTGGAAGACTGTTATGGTGACAGAGCACAAACAGTTGAAGAGATCATATTGGAGCTACAGTCCCGCCTGGCTGTAAAGAAGGGGAGCAGTGGCTCAGTGGTAGAGCAGGGTTGTCCAATAACCGGAAGGTTGGCACTTTACCTGCATTGCCTCCAGTGCACTCACTGGTGTATGAATGCATATGAATGAATCGGCGGTGGTTGGAGAGGCCGTAGGCGCACCTTGGCAGCCACGTCTCCGTCAGTCTCCCCCTGGGGAGCTGTGGCTACCACTGGTAGCTTACCACTGCCACTGTGTGAATGTGGTGTGAAAGAATAATGCATCTCAATGTAAGCACTTTGAGTGCCTGCCCAACAGAGCAGAAAAAGCGCATTATAAGACCAATGCATTAGTATTAACAATCCCAACTACAAGAGACACTTGAGTTAATCCTAGCAGTGGAGCGGGCAGTAATAGACCTCACAGATCTGGGGTGTAAAGACGTCATACATAACCAGTTAGTGATTCGTTCTTTTAAAAGTAAGCTCCCTGACACCATGAAAAGAGAGTGGTTCATGTATGCAGTAGGGCTGAACGATCTACCGTTTTAGACCGAAGATTGCCATCTCAGACAATGCGATTTTGAGATTTTTGTCAAAGCCACGGTTTTTTGCACTGCTCCTAACTGAATCAGGTTTTGTTTTGTCAAATGCTATGGCTGAAAACAAAAAGAAAATGGAGGAACTCGTCCCTAAAACGAACTCCACCTTTATGTTCAGTGCAGTTTTTGCCGGCAGCAGCGGCGCGTCTTCTAAGCCTGTGTCTGTGTGTGTGCATGCGACGTGTGTCGCAGTGGAAGGGCCGCGTGTATACGAATGTATTATGATGCTATGAGCACGTACGCGCCCACCTCTCTGAACATTACCAGCTTGTTATATTCAGGTGCGCTCCTTTTGTGCCGTCAGCAGCTCTTCTACACCTGTGTGTGTGTGTGCAGTGGGAGGGGGGCGTGTGTACATCAGATGCAGACAGAGGCAACAGCTAATAACGTCACCAAAACAATAACGCAGGCCTCCATATGATGACTCTGGTAAACGGTGGACAGAGGTGACAGCAGCAGCTCCGTTTTTCCTTAGATATGATTCCCATTAAAGTTTGATCATGTGTTCTAAATCACATTGAACTTTTGGAGTTACTTAAGTCTCAATGCTGTATTTATTGTTTAACCTTAGGAGGCACACTTCAGTCTGTTTAAATGACTGTTGAATAATACTTCACATAATTACATTAGTCACATTTTAACCTATTTGAAATAAAACTTTATTTTGTTCTGTAATTGTTATTTAAATTTTCATGTTTATTGAAAACTAATACTGAGTGCACGTTATCAGAGTTTACTTTTAGATCTACTGATAGTTTTTGAGAAGTGACAGAGTAGGCTACCTGAAGTCATTTACACAGAAACATGCAAATTAGTGTCAATGTAAAAACAAATCGTGATAAAATCGTGATTGTGATTTTATCATTAAAGAATCGTGATATAAAATTTTTGCCATATCGCCCACCCCTAGTATGCAGGAAACCCTGTTAACCATGTTTACCCAGGGAACCATTTCAACAGGCTCTTGCTGTTCTTAGGGGATCAAAAGTCATTACTTGTGAGGCTGGAGCAGTTACTACCAAGCAAGCCATGGTCTACCAATGCTCCTGAGGACCAAGTTACCGGGAGAAGATAGATAAACGAAATAAAGTCAAGAAGCTTGTTTCACTGCAAAACCTTCAGGAAGGCCAATCTGTCAGAGAAAAAGTCACAGGTGAGAAGGGCTGAAGCTTGTGTAAAGTGCCTGGATGTTCACACCAGTGACGACATCTGCACTCCTAAGTTTCTCTGCCAGAAGGAGGAGTGTAAGAAAGGTGAAACTCTGGCAGATCACCACTATTTCCTCTGTCCTAAAGCATCAATAAAGAAGGAGACCGCTGGGAGGGAAACCAAAACAGGAGAAAAAGGAGGACCTTGTGGTCCAACATAGGAGCAAAAAGCAGTGTTTGCCGAGTTAGGACTGACTCCCCACCAGTTGGAAGCTGTACGAAGAGCCTGTACAAACAAGGCAACGTCAAAAGCATGTTCTGGCAAAGGCCGGATAGAACAGAGTGGTTTAAGGGAGCATTTAGTCCATATGATGCTCATACCTGTCACGGCAAAGAGAGGGGTCAGCCTTGGAGCCTTGGTTGATTTCTCCTCTGACACCAATTATATCACACATCATGCTGCAGAAAGGCTTGGACTGGTTGGCGAGACAATCTCACTTGTTGTGTATGGTGTGGGCACAATGAAGGTGCAGGTTAAAACAAAAAGGTATCTTGTGACAATAAAGTTCCACAAGATGATCTGCTATGGGTTGGAAGACATTGCTAAAGTGGATCAAGTGGTGACCTCTGAACAACTGGAGCAGATTTTCCCTGAATTTAAGCCAGGGGAACTGGCTTGCCCAGAGAAGATTGATCTACTAATCAGTGCAAGAGAAGGCCGCCTAGCTCCACAAAGCTTGCAAAGAACCGGTGACCTGGTGCTGTGGGATGGTCCTCTAGGCAAGACCGTAAGTGGTGCGCATCCTGACCTCTTCGAAGGAGTAGAGGTGACCACACGACACTCGAAGACGCACTTCACACACTCCATGAGGACGGTCGCTGTCAAAGTGGAACACTGTGTGGAAAAAATGGGAAACCACTTGGAGCAAGGAAACAGGGTTGAGGTCCGTACAACAGTGGCGTGTAACAAGGAGGTCTTTGAGTGGTTAAAATGGGACAGCATCGGAGCTGCCTGTGTTCCCATCTGCAGAGGGTGTCATTGTGGAAAGTGCCCACCAGGAGGAAAGGAGATGTCCCTAGCCGACGAGAAAGAGCTTGAGATAATAAGGGCGGGTCTGACCTTCAAAGAGTGTGACACCCACAGCAACCAGCCTCACTGTGATGCTAAGTATCCCTGGAAAGAGGGGGGTCTTTCATGTCCACGAGATGGTGGCGAGAGGAGCCGCCATTAAGCTCACCAAGGACGTGATGGACAATTGGAAAGGACCTGTGTGGTGGGTGAGCCATCTAACTGCACCTAATCCACACCAGTACGTCTTGTATGGAACAGCAGTCAGGAGTTTGGATCGGTTAGCATAAAAATGACATTTTACTTAAAGGCCCAGATTTCCTTATTCCTTATTCCTACTCCCAGAGCAGTGCTTCGAGGATTCCAAGAGGGTGTGCACGCAGCCATTGAGGACATCACTAAGATGTATAACTCGGTATGGTTGGAGGAGCAAAAGGGTCCATGTGCATCGATTCTTGTGGAGGGACTCACCAGAGGATGAGATTGAGGACTATGCTATTGTGAGGGTAAACATGGGTGACAAACCGGTGGGATGCATTGCGCAGGTAGCCATGCATGAAACCGCACAATTACCCCAGTTCTCCCACATGAAAGAAGCAAGGAGGGTAATTGAGGAAGACTCTTATGTTGATGACCTCCTTACGTCCCACAATGACCCCCTGTGGGAGGCAGGATGGGACTGAATCCAAACTAGTGACTATGCTGTTACCTAACCAACTAAAGGAAGAAGACAACAAAGCCCTTGGGGTTGGTTACCTTGTGCAAGAGGATAGGTTCTTTGTGATGGTATCCATTAACTTCTCCAGAAGGAAGAAAAAGATGAGAACGGAGATTGATATTACTGAAGAAGGTGGAGGTAAAGACACCAAATCCCCTGACTCGTCAGGTTCTACTGAGACAGATCGCAGGGATGTACAACCCACTTGGTCTTGCCACACCCGTGAAGCAGAAAGGGGTGATTCTTGTCAGGAGAGCTTTCCAGGAAGCAGGCAAGCTTACTAAGGTCACCTGGGACCAACCTCTTTCTGACGAGCTCCGAGGGAAAGCAATTGAACTATTTAAGGAATATGCCCGCCTATGTCGCATCAAGTTCCACAGAAGTATTACGCCTGTGGAACCATTAAAGGGGTGTGAGGAGAACGTGCAGCTCCACACAGAAAGATTTCCCAGCCGGATTTGAACCCTCTTGCTGTTAAGGCGGCAGCCAAAAGAGTACACTATTTTTATATAACACAGAGCACTGAAAAGGCATGAAAGGGCAATCCTTCATGTCAAGCACACCTGATTGTGCAAAAGGCAGCACATCCTTTGAAAGTGTGCACAGGGTGGCATTCGTGTTTAATGTTTGGGGACAGCATAAAGGCTTTCAGCATAACAAGAGAAGGCGGCAGTAGAGCTCAAATGAGCTTTAATTAGGTATCTAATAAGACTCAGCAAGGTTGTTTTTACACAGTCTTTCAAAGGTATAGAGCAATGCTGCTCTTCAAGATGCAGGAAAAAGGCTTTGGTGTGAAAATAAATAAATAAATAAAATAATGTTAAGTTAGATAATATAAGTTATTTCTGAGTTTAGTTTTGACGGGTTCCATTGGGTCAACTTCAGCCTCCTTGGCATGGCCTAGTAGCTACATTATGAGAGTCACCCTACGTAATGCCAATTATGTCCTCTATCCACATTGGCTGTGGATGATGTCATGTTTTGTCCTGCCTGCCGTGCTGCACCCCCCCCCCCTCCACATTGGGACCTGGGGACATCCCTGCACAGTCCCTGAGCAATGAGTTGGCATAAAAAAGAGCTGCATTTGAATTAGTCACTGTACTAAGTGTTGTCCAACCAATAAAAAAAAGGATCAATGCTGCACCAAAGACTCAAGGATCAAAACTGAACAACCTATTACCATCTCAGCAAAGATATGTTTATTCAGAGTGTTTCATTACAGTCATTTCATGCTGAATCCTGCATTGCTGCTTTTAAGATGTTCATGTCGGCTCTAAGAACACAGACAACATGCACAGACAAGCGTGTGGAGTTTTAGCCACTTCTGAGTGATTCATCCAGCCTGTCTCACGACTGATTTTAATGTACATTCATGCAAAGAGAATCCAAACTCCAACCTAAACCTTGCAGTGTTGTTCTGAGTAATCCAGTGTGCGTCGTCTCTCACTCTGTATGCAGTGCGACCTTGGACAAAGCAGTCACTTTATCTCTAAGAATAAGGGACAAACCCTTATTCTTAGAGATAAAGCGACTGCAGTGCTGGCCCTGCTGTGACAGTGACTGCTCACCTCGTTTTTGCAACATTTAGCCATCTGCCATGGAGAGCCCTCTTGCAGCTGTTATACCCTCTGGGTCACCTTTCAACTGCTCTTGACCCTAGTTAGCAGTATTTTTGGACCTCTTATACTGTGTAGGTTTTTTTGTTTTTAACAGTCAATGTTTTGGACTACAGTGGCAACTGTTATAACAACTAATGGAATCTCAGGGTGCACCCTGTCTTCTCTGTAGTTCCAGCTACATTACACTGTTCTCTCTTAACCAGACAGCGGGGGTAGTACTGTCTGGAGTGACGCAACTAACCCTGCTATATCTCTGTCAGGTACCAAAAATCATCTGTCAGTTCTTCTGTGCATTGTTGAGGAAGGTGATGTAGCAAGTGCGAGATGACGATAATGTGGATAATTTTTGCATGTATGCATGTTTTTAAGGTGGTAGTAATGTACTATGATGTTCAGACTGACATACTGATCTACCAGTTTTGTTTTGCAAGCCTTTCACAAATAGTGAATGCACACAAAATCTCCGGTTCATATTTCCACAATCCTGTCATAGTGCTTTCACAGACACTGTTAGGTAGTAAAACCAAGAACTGGTAGCAAAAAAGAGCACACTGAAGACAATAATACATCAAAATACTGTACAACTAACATTTCCACACTGACATCAGGGCACTGGAAGTGATATTGCTTTATTGTTTTATCTATTCCTATGCACACCTTTTTATCCCATCTCATCTCCTACTGCAGCTGCTGTGACTCAAGTGGCTGTGGAGACATTTAGCATATGCTGAACACAAACATAAGAGTGAGCCGGCAGGTCCCAGGTTTGCCGTTCTCACTGTTCAATCACAGCTCTGAATATGGAAAGAGACAATCTGGGTTATGTATAGGCTTTCTTTCATTAATAAAACATAAGGCACCCAAATAAAAGCAATCCTAATCTCCTCATCAAGCACCCCCTGACTTAATGTACGGGCTAAACCGAGGCCTATTGGTAGCTGAGAGGCAAGGGCAGGGGGGCGGTGCTGGGGGAGGAGTCCAGGGAGAAAACCTTTGATGTTTGAGCAGTGGATCCGATTAATACAACAGCAGCGACTTTAATAGAGAAATAAAGAGAGCAGGAGAAGGAGATGCTGCGGGCTGGAGGCAAGCCGTCATCTTTACTGTACAAGTCTCACAGCAGAGAACACCTTTAACAAACATGCTCATCAGGACACTATACATCATATTTTCAGTCGTTTTATTACAGCTAACAGAACTTTTCTTCTAATATCTTAAAATTCACTTTACATTTCCTTTTTTGTGCTTTTTTTATTATATCAGTTAGTGGTGGTATAACTTTTAAAAGCCCAG
This sequence comes from Parambassis ranga, assembly GCF_900634625.1. Lineage (NCBI taxonomy): Eukaryota > Metazoa > Chordata > Actinopteri > Ambassidae > Parambassis > Parambassis ranga. The sequence continues at coordinate 29,475,765 of NC_041026.1, forward strand.
TTGTTTAAAGGTAGAGCTCTAATTAAAGCTTTTTACACATCATGTGAAAACTGTATTATCTAATCATTAAGCAGTTCTTGTAGGACGAAGTCCTGTTTGAAGGTTTAATGTGTAGTAAATCTACAGTTTAAAACACCAAAAAATAAACTAATGTCATCCATGTATGGGAAGACATGTTGTCACTGACGGTCAAAGAAGTCTATTACTGTGTTAAGGAGATATTCCCTGACACAAGATGCCCCTATTTTAGTGTCAAAAACTGCAGTTCACCCTGTGGCCTGTGAGGGACACCTCCAAGGCTCAAACCCCATAGACTCCAATGTTAAAATGTCCAAATTTACAGCAGATATAAACATGTTTACAGCCTAGTGGAAAAACTGTTTTGGTTTCTATTAAGAAGTTTCTTTTTTATGACTAATTATGGGACAGGTGTTGAGTGACAGGCAGGTGCTTCACAAGTGCTTAACTGCCTCAAGTCATTGGAGAAGCGTTGGAGCTTTAGGGATGGGTTAGTATACCAAAACAATTAGCTGAAAGATGACAAAACTCACTGATGAGTGAGTTTAGACACTTATTAGGTCATATTTTCTATTGAATTATATTGATGTGCAGTTTTAAGGTGAATTCTGGGCAGATTCTTAATACCAAATTTGGATATTTTGTTTATTATTATTGTGCCGTTTAGTTTCTGCTTTTTTCTCTTCATTTTTCAATAGCACACTTGTCTTGACTGCCGGCAGAGTGTAAAAGATGCAAAAAAAAGGACTCACTCTGGCAATTTCTGTCTGCTGGCACATTAAGGTGTCACATTAAATCCACACAGGCTAATGAAAGTAATGAATATCCGGCTTGCTGACTACTAGAATTTGAATACAGGACAAGTTCCACCTTTAGGCTAAAATGCATCTGCTTACTATTCTGCTCTATGTAGAGCTTGTGATGTAACCGTTTGTGCTTAACAAGGACTGCTTATCACGAAAGCATCTACAGAAGACATCTGAACAGTTTTGCTCTCAGCCTGCCGGTATCAGTGGAAACTCAAGGATTCAGGTTAAATCAGAATCTTCAGTGCTCTGAACACTTCACAGAGCATCAATATGAGCAGCATGAGAATCTGCTTTGAAAGCATTAAGCACAAATGAGGTTTTCTCTGAAACAGCTGTACAAAATCATACATTTTCTTACAAAGAACCACAATAGAAGAAGAAGAGATTTCTATATTAAGTCCAGATGATTCACTGTGACACTGCCTAGCTGGGTGCCATGATAATACCACCATCAGAGATCAGTCACTCCCCCTTTTTCTCCCCCTTTAATGGTTTCTTCAAGTGCCAGGATCAAAGCCGCAGTAGGGATGCCAGGTCTACGAAAAGGGTTAGCACTGAGCAAGGGGTGGAAGGGTGGGGTGGGGGTGATGGGTTTCACTTGCTGCAGCCTTGTGTTCCTGTGATGCTTACGCCCAAAACATCACATAACCTGCAGCTGGAGTACATCTGGATGACATTTAAAGCAGTAATGAACGTTGCATTTCTCGCATTTCAGTAATTGGCAATCCTGCTACTGCTGCCTCGGTCAGTGTTTCACACACACCAACGCTGTTACGTAACCATAACAACCACGACAACGTGACAAGCACTGGAAATGGAGGCCATGAGCAACAACAATATCTGGCAAAAAAAAAAGAAAGACTTGAAGATCCTTGCTGCAGCAATGTCTAAAGATAGCTCATGTTCAAACAGACTGAAACATCACACACACAAAATGATAACATGAAGCCAAGAATCCAGCCCACACACACACACTATGATACACCAGCTGAGCCCCTTATTTGTACAGACACAACAGCTGCACAGTATCAACTTCTGCTGTAAAACCAGTTGATTCCACATGGCTGCCTGCAAGTTAAAAAGAATGATTTATCATGCTTACAAATCAATGCACAGCTCCATAACAGTATATTTCTGCCCGCGCAGCCATTCCCAGCAGAAGTCAATCCCACCTCAAATGTACACAGTCTCAGTGGCATTTCACTTTCAGTTGTTGGCTGCTTATACATCAGTAAATGGAGCAGACAGACAAACACCATGTCGACTCACAGTTGGAGAGCCAAGCACAGCCTTCTGCCATTTGGATCACCATGGAAACAGCCAAATACACAACCAGCACTCATCTGCTTCGTACTGCAGTCCATGCATGATGTCAAGCTGTACACCTCCAAATTATATCACACATACAAAAATGAGTGGTCTGTTAGGAGGAAATGACCTTGTACTGTATGTACAATCATGGGGTTCTGACACCAGTTGGAAACATCTCATACAGCACTCTGTAGTCACATCATCAAGACATGATATTAAGGGGGAGTTCACACAGAAGGCCTTCATCTCAGCAGCGCAGCAGTGACTGTAATTACATTATACTAAATGACGCACGTTTACAACACAATCTGCGTTTGTTGCATACAAATCAAGCGGGATCACCCGATCGGGATGCGGGTGAACCCCGACATCCCATCAAACCTACCCACCTTCCTACCAAGAAACCAGTGCAAGACACATGTCCAACAAATGACCCCCCCTCCCATGTCTCTTCTTGTACCTGCTCTGTGCGCTTCAGCCGCGCAGACCTCCGTGATGCTGCTCGGGTCACTCTGAGATCTCCCCCGCTGCATCACGCTGTCTTCATCCAGCCCGTCCAGTGTTGATGGTGAAGATGATGATGAAGATGAAGATGCCATGGGGGAAAGAGAAGCACGGCCTGAGAGGCGCGATCACCGTCAGCCAAGGTCACCGGCGGCATCAAGTGCTGTAGCAGATTTGACTGGTCGGACTGCTGCAGCTGCAGCTCCTGCTCCTGGTCCCCCCGATAAGCAGCAGTGCTGGGGAAATCCATTACGCGCGCAGCATCATGACGCCTTCACGTGTTGCTCGTAAAAAGTCAATTTAACTAAAACCGGAATCACTGCAAATGAGCTCCACTTGTGTATAAAATGTGTTTACATTAAAAAAACTGTACAATAATTTCTAAAACATATCGCACAGTAATTTATAATAGAAATATGAGTAGGCTAACCAACGATTAATAACCCAATTTCTACACTGGAAAAAAAGGAACTGCTTGTCACTTAAGTTACAGCAGGAATGATTGGATGTTTCATTTTCATGGGCTGATTTGCACTATTTTGTGACCCATTAGGAACATAGGGCGTATTTCCTATAGCCCGTGAAAGCACCCTTAGAGTCCTGTCAATTCGTCACTGGTAGAGAAGTGACAACATACTGCATTTCTACCAGCCACCACCTGATGTTTCTAATCAGATCATCAAACCACCTGTAGCACTAGCTGAGATCTTTATGTGTTTATAAGTGTGTGTGCTTAATTGTTTATTAAAAATTGAAAAAATTTAAAATGAAAGAAAGAAAGAAAATTGTTTCTGTTGTTTAGTAGTAGCAGCTGTGGTTGCAAATAATAATTCTACAAAAAATACAGCAACAACTTAAACAACTTTTAAAAAGATTGTACACATTAAAAAAATAAGATAAACTTGCAAGCCGTTTCTGATTTCTTCTTTTTAATTAGCAGCAATGCTGCTACCAAACCAAATCTTGGGTGATGTCTGAAGCTACATCTCAATTATTAGATCACATGATTCTGTAAAAACAACTTCTTTTTTTTTACTGTGTACCTTTCTATACACACATATGCATGCACATCCTGGACTAAATTAAAAGATGGACACATGACAGCTCCCCAACAGCGAGGCTAAAACATCCGGACTGCCCCCTGGTGGCTGGCTACAGTATACGTCATAAACCCTGCCTCCTGTTAGTGGATAGGACACAGACACAACTAAAAACTAAAAGTACTCTTCAGTCCTCACCTCAAAGAAGAACATCCTGCCTTAAGGTTGTAACAGCAGAGTGATTGAAGGCTGAAGTGGGTGGGTGTATAAAGGAACAACAATGAATTGATGTAACTTCTCAACTAATACTGTGCAGATTCACATATGTACAATAGTGTTGTCCATTTTTATATACAGTCTATGAGGCACACAGATGGTGGAGCAATCCACATATCCATCTGTTCATATTCTGAACCCAAGGTTACACAGGGAGCCCTACAGGCTGTCAATAAGTGAGAGGTGATTGCGTGATTGTGAGTTTCAGGAAGCCCTCTTTTGGCCAATCAGCTTTCTCTATTCGTGCAGTAGAAAAATGGAATTTAATTCCAGTTCATATTAGAAATTGTACAAATTTCAGCCAGTTTAAAATATCATGGCTGAAGGCTAATCACGAAATCACTGTGAATTCCGCAAATCTGTGGGAGAATTTGCTTTATTTTATGGCTTCTTGCACAAGGCCCCTTGTGTTTATGTTATCCATTTTTGTTGACCTGATTGATACACGTTAGAGCAAGAGTCAACACAGGTGAGGCCTCAAGGGTAGAAAAAATTCTGCAAACAACAAGGTAAAGATATTAAATTCATGTACGAGCCCTGTGATTCACTGGCTACCTGCAGCCCACCTCTAACCCAATGACAAGAGAATGGATGTATAATTGGAAAAGCATGCAGTACAGCAGTCAGTCCACACGGGGGCAGGCTCTGACTGCAAAGATAACTTTAACTAGAAAAGGGCATTTCCTGAAGAAAATGCAAGTTTGATTGCTGCAGCTGCAGCTGAAGCATTGCTTTGAATGCTGATGTGAAGGATTGCTCTGAATTGCTGGAAAATCTGCAATCTGAATTTAATTTGCTGAAACATGGTTAAGAATTCAGAAAGAGGAAGCTCTTGTTTTGAAAAGTAGAAAATGTTGTAATATTATGAAGATATGAAAAAGAAACAGCTGAAGACAAGAACAGTATGAAGCTGTTGTAACTGACCTTAAAGAATAGCCTGTGAATATACCATATGAAAAGTCTGAGGCTGGAATAATACCATAAGCTTATAAGAAACACAGGCTGTGTGATTTTAATGTGGAAAAAAAGATCAATATGACAGATACATAATGGCTGAAATCGGTCAATGTATGCTGAAGATACGTTGCGCCAAAAAACGTACGGCAGAATAAAAAGAAGAAGAAGAAGAAAAAAGAGGGTGAAGAACAAGAGTTTGATTGGCTAGCAGCAATTAAACTAATACATCTACAACAACAAAATAGATTTTTACCAAATTATTATCCTCAACATGAATTTTGTCTGAACCCTAAGACACTGAGGTTGGAATAGACTTCTTTCTTGTCTTGTTTCTTCTTGCCTATCATGCAAATTGAATGTTTTAGATATAGATATAGATGCACTGAAGCTATGATATCCCACCTTACACTACTCCATTATATCATTCACCTAAATGTCAGTGATTTTTTTGACCCACCAAAACACCATGGTGGGACATAACACTGAAAACTGACAGGCAAAGTGAGTAACACTGTCAGTGGTCACAATGTTATGGCTGATCAGTGATTGGTACAGTGTTTGAATATCATAGTGGAGGACTTTACAATAAGAAAATCTATATACAAACAACATGATGTATCAATATCAATAAAATAATTAATAATGCACTGACCTCTGAGCAGACGTTGGTGTCAGAAAATGTTGACAGAGCTCTCAGGTATACAAAGACAAAGAAAATGTGTCATAAAAAACCTGTTGAAGCTGCTTAATTGGATCATTCATTTATATAAAAACTTGCATTGATGTAAATATTAGATATGGTTAACACAACTTAATTTTATCAATTGTTATAATTCAAAAAGTCTAATGTGATCATTAATTTCTTTGTTGGGCAAATACATTAGTTTTACAGCTTTTCGTGATAACTCAAATTGATGTTAAAAGTCAGTGAAATAGCCCTTTAAGAAGCTGCATAAATCAGCCTGTAGGAAGATTGTGTTAGACATGCCTATTTCTTAAGGTCGGACGATGAGTTGCATTATAAAATTAACCAAGCATTTTGTGCTAGATGATTAGTCATAGAGAGGACTGATATTACAGGCAGATGGCAGTCACAGGTCAGAGTCCAGAAAGTGCATGATTAACAGGTATTTGAATTCAGGTGAATGTTTAGCAGCTGCAGCCAAGCCCCATGATTCACGACCTGAAACACCACGTGATCCTCCTCAGCACCTGTGCTTACACTTCGCCATGTTCTGACAATGGATCATCAATGTAACCTGAAAATGATAGTTAAACTCATGCTGATTGCTTTGCACTGTAGAGGTGAGTGTCACTGTTCTTGCGTAAAGCTGTAAATGACAAACTTGTGCACAGTTCATTGTCATGTGTTTTGCAAAACTGTTCCCAGGTTGCACAGCTGACACCATGAAAAAGATCAGGGCTTTAGCTGGGACAGAGGCGTCTCTCGGCTGCCTGTTTGATAAATCGTCCAAGCAAGTGGAATGGAGTGCCCTGACTGTCGAGTGGAACGTGGTGAACAAACATGCAGGGAAGAGCATTGTGTACACGTTTGAGGACGGGATGCCTGACGTGAACAGAGAAGGCTCAGAGGTGGATAAGATGCGCCTGCTGCACAGCGATGCCTCTCTGCTGCTCCGTAATGTGACCGTGAGAGATGAAGGGCTGTACACCTGCAGGGTCATCACGCCTGTGGTGCACACGGAGACCACGTCTTTGGAGGTGCTGGGTATGTTTGAAAGAGTGGTGGACACAATCAGCTGCTTTCCGTTTGCTTTGTCTCTTTGCTTTTGCTCATTTTAGTCAGATTTAACCATAGAATACCATAGTTAGGTATAGTTTAGGTATGGCTGTTGGTTACAATGGTTACAGCATCTGTCCCAGCTATGAATCGCTTCCTCAGAAGAGGCTAACTGTTCCAGCTTAATGCTGCTAAGGCACTTTAATGGAGGTCTATTGGACTATTGTTATTGCTAGATATGTGACACATTTAGACCATGCAATCTTAAGTGTCAAGTAAGTATTGGAAGTTTTTTTTAGCATGAGAAGGACATCCAGGAAGCAAAAAAATAGAAAGAAAGATGTGAGATGTGCGACCTCATTCACCTGTTATATAAAACAGTCTATGCATTATTTTAAGTTCCTTAATATTGTTGTTGTATTGTGTTGTTGTTGTGACATGTTGATTTCTGCTGTAGTTTAAGTTTAACATGAGAGTGTATGCAGGTTGATTGCTTTTGGAGCCAGCCCCTAGAGGCCTTACGGTGAACTGCAATTCTTGCACTTCAGGTTTTAACACTTACCGCTGGAGGTTGCTGCTTGGTAGTAACGCCTGCTACCATGACAATAAGCTCAGAGTTTACATTACAATACATACGATTAAGGAACTACCTTAGGTACATACTTAAAACCCTGATTCAATTTTTCAAACTTCTGGTATCGAGTAACTTCCAAATCCAAGCAGGATATGGCTGTGCTAATGATATCATTATCAAAACACTATATTGATATGACAAAAAAAACTTTTTAGCAACTTTTTAGTATGTGGATTACAACCAAGAGTAATGCAAAGCAGGGGTGGTTAGCCAGCTAGCTGCTACCTAGCTCCACGCTATCGATCTGACTTTGGTTACTTCACAATGTGCAGTATTATTTATTTATTTTGTCATAATGCTAACACTAGCAGCTAATACAAATTATTAACGTACACTAATACAGTATAGTTGCAATACAACATTAAACACCTCAGGAACTCTGACTCTTCTAACTAGTTGCTAACTGCTATACGATCAGGCTGTGTTCAAAAATGTGCTAGAAAGATGTTAGGTTCAAACCAAGTGGCAACCTTCGGGGCTCAAAGTTGAAGCCCATGAGGAAGTGTCAAAACTTGTAATTCACGCCGCAACAGCTGGGGGTTGGCTCCAAAAGCGAGTAATTTCCCATAGACTCCCATGTAAAAATGGCCGACTTCACAGCAGAAAAAAACATGTTTACAGCCTGGTACAAAAAACCACTCTGGTCTCAGATGATAGGTTCTCTGCTAGTGTCAATTGTAGGGAGGGTGAATTTTTTTACAACTCACTCGTTTCAATGGTATTCGGACTTAAAATTACGCCTAATTATGGGCGTTGCCGCTTGAGTGACAGACAGTTGACGTATCACAGCGTGAGTTTCCTGCTTCCACGATCGCCCGCCCCCCTAAACCCCGCTCGTGCTCCCCCTCTTTGTCCATAATCGGAGTTTTAGTTGACGTGACGCTGCCAACATGGCGGCGGTCATCAAGTCCCGGAACCTCCCACCGAGCCTCAAAACGGCTCTTCAGAAACAAACGGGTGACGTCACGGAGGCTCTGTCCATAGTTTTTACTGTCAGTGGTTCAAACCCTAAACATTTGTATTAGACAACCTGCACAAAAGAGACACAGAATTAGATATCTTTTTACTTGCAAGGAGAGTGACCAGAGACTGCTCAGTTACAATCTCTCCCGCGCCACTCTGAAACAGCTCTGGGTTCTCCAAGCCTTTTATTAGTTGGGAACGCCCTAATACATAGTTTACTAAGGGAAAAAGGGTTCATGTATCACAAAAGTCTGTCTCAGCTCTCCTTATCTTAGTTTCGTTTTACGATGTCCTTGAACATCTTTAACAAGCTCTGTGTGAATGTGTGTGTGTGTCATCTTCGGCCTCTGTTCTTCATCCAGTCTTGGTCTGTTGTAAAGTGGTTAAGCTGTACATACCACGCGGCATAAACATTCTACCATATAAGGTATAAACATTCTATGTGAATGTCAGGGTTCAACCAAAGTAAGCATACCTTTAAACATAAACACTCATGTGATTTAGGTTTAACTAAAGTAGAAGCATACTTTAGGAAATCAACAGGTTAAATGATACTACACACAATAAGATAGTTAATTCATTATGCACACATAAAGAGTAAGATATAAACTCATATAAACTCATAAAGAATAAAGTAAAAGTAGGATAACTTATGTACATTGATTCCAACAAAAGATGAGCTCAGGATTATCAGTACAACAGCTCTGATTACACTGTGAGAGGTTTTATGTTGAAAAAAATCGTGAAATATTTGACCCTCTCCCCTCAGCTCGGCCTTCAGTGTTGCTCCCAGAAAAAGCAGTGCTGACAGAAGGAGAGGACAAAACCATACTGTGTGACATCACAGGTTTCTATCCAGAGAAACTGGTTGTGACGTGGCAAATTCAAAACGGCTCCCGCACCATGCACGCAGGTGCACACCAAATGTCCCGTGTCTGCACTGAGATGGCCATTCACAATGAGGACGGCACCTACAGCATTCGCAGCGGCATCACCCTGCACTCCTCAGCAGTGAAGGATAAAGAGATACGTGTTATCTGCCAGGTGGAGCACCAGACCTACAGCCATCTGTACAACAGATCTGTCATACTGACGGTTCAAGGTGGGGTTCATCTACTATTATGTACCATTCTTTAATCTCCAACACACACGGTGAACAGATTTCTTATTACTTTCCCTGCAGCTCCATCACAGCCAGGCTACAGTGCTGGCACACTGATAGCTGTCACCTGTTTCCTCAGTCTGTTCCTGGTCACCTCTGTCATTGGAGGCTCTTTGCTTCTCTACAGATACTTCGGCAATGGTATGTACAAACATCCATAAAGGTTGTGCAAAGCTGGGCAGGCTGGTTTAGGCTAAAACAAGCTAACAGTTTTAGCATGAAGGGTCACACAATCTAGGTCAACTTAATTGAAGTTATTTCCTGTGTCTGCATCACATAGGCTTTTTCACTGCCCCATCCCTTTACCAGGCTTGCCAGAAACAACAAACACACATTTGATATAGTGCAAGGGGCGGTCCTCATAGTTAACCCAAGGTCACATACTTTCTCCCACCCAGTTCTGTGTCAGACAGTGCTTACCCTACTGCTGTTTACAGCCTTATAAGGTAAAAACTTCAATTTCTTGAGTCTCGTAAGGTGTTGGCCAGGTCTAGGGGTACCAAGAAAAAGGGAGACAGGAGAAGAGAAAGTAAGGGGGGCGGGGGCCTCCCTGCTATTAGCCGCAAAACTGAGTTACAGAGCATATCCTCCCCTTGAGAGGGGTTATATGATACACAATAAAAACTTCAATACTTTCACCATGCTTCATTATGATATAAAACTGGCATGAAATGTGTATTTATTTATTTGTTTCCATATGATGACATGCCAAATGATGATTTTTTATTTTATTTTGGAGAACATGAAAAAATGTGGTCTGTAACCTGTGTACAGTCAGAGCACAGCATTGTACATTCCTGTCTCTTACCACAGCTCCACCATTCATTTCTGACATCATCCAGCCCAGCATCGTCTACGCTCAGGTCCCCACTGACCTCAAATGCACCATTCGAGGAGCCCGGCAGCAGCAGCTCAAGGTGAAGTGGTTTAAACTAAGACGTGATGCAGACTCAGACGTCCAGTCAGAGACAGTTTCTCTATTGGTCAGTGAAGATCTGAGCGATCAGGCTTCTCTGCAGTCAGAGGGCAAACATCACACAGCTGTCCTTACTGTGTGTCTGACTGTAACTGAAGACTGCACCAGATACCAGTGTGTGGTGCAGTGGGGGGCCAGAAGCGTCAGCAGGGAGACCACAGTCAAGGTGAAAGGTCAGTAGCACTGAAAGTGTATCATAAATGTACCTGTGATCTGCTGTTTGAAATAAATGACTGATCTTACTTTCTCTCTGCCCACTCCCACCACAAATCCACATTAACTCACACACACCACCAGTGGAACCTTCTTTCCTTCAGATCTCCAGCATCCCTCAGATCCCAATGGTAGAGAGGAGGCTGGTTCTCTGTTGTCGTGTGGAGAAATTCCACCCGCAAAACGTCGACCTGGAGTGGTCCAGGAACGACGGCGAGGAGGTCCGCACCATCACTCACTTTGGGCCTTTCTCCGACCACAGTCGCCTTTACAGCGTGTGGAGTAAGATTGAGCTGATCATGGCCAGAGAGGACGAAAGTGCCATCTACACCTGCCGCGTTTACCACTCCAGCTTCCCTGCTCCTGGATATAAGGACGTCCTGTACCACATCAACACTCAAGGTAGCAACACCAAGAGTTAATAAATAAATCCCAAATATTTTTCCCATATGCAACAGATATTATACATATTATATTATATTTTTAAATCCACCTACTACAATCAGAATATTTTTATTATTTACACACACTGGATTGTCTGTTCAAACAGGAACCCCTCCTGATGTGATGTTCATCGACTGTGAACCTCCGTTCCCTCTGGTGAATGGAGAGTGTACCCTACATGTGTGCATCAAAGACTTCTGTCCTGAGGACGTGTTGGTGACATGGACAAAAGACGGGCAGCCGGTTACATCTGGTGTCTTCAATACTCCCCCCAGCCTCAACATCAACGGTCTGTATTCCATGTTTAGTTTCCTTAAACTGACTCCCACCATTGAGGACCAGAGTTGTATATTTAGGTGTCAGGTGGTGCACAGCGCCCAGACAGAGCCTGAGGAGAGGCTCTTTACACTGACAAACCTGCACCTGACAGACAGCTGCTGATGTCTGAGGTCCTCTCTTAAAGGACTAATACTCATTGTTCAAAAAATGTGGAAGACGTTCCTTCAAAGAGCTAAACGTCCTCAAGAAACTTCTACAAGACCAGATGCCACGCTTCAAGCTTCTGATTGCAAATGACCTGAATGACTGAGAACTTTTCTCTGACAGGTTTTGTACACCTTTTCCGAAGTCGCGTTCAAACACTTTCAGATGATGTCAAATTACATACTCGACATATGTATTTTTTTCACTTTTTAATTAACAAAAATTACACTAACTTCTAAATGTGCAGGGGTTGTCCAGTAATGCATTGGGCTAACGTTTGGGGAGGTTTTCACCTATAATGTAAAGTTAAACTACAGGAGGATTCCACATGGTGCCTCTGAAGCTTCTAAATTGGAGACTAAACAACCAAACAACATGTATACCATGGCCTATTCCACCTCATTCTTATCAGTGATTGTAGGTACTTTAAGAAATATTTAGAGTTATTGGGAGAGATGTTTGCATATATTTGTCTAAACGTTTCTGAAGCTGAACATTCACGTTTTGTGCCTGATTCTGTCCACCCTCGTCACTCATAAAGTGAACCTCGGCATCTTCATCTCTGCTACCTCCAGCTCTAGTCTCTAAACCTGGCAGCATAGCTGCTCTCACTGCGACTTTTATATCTTTCCTTTGATTCTTGCTGACTCTTCTGTTACACAACACACCCGACACTTTTCTCTACCCACTCCAACCTGCCTACACCTGCCTCTTCACCTCTTTTCCATACTCCCTGTGAACTGTTGACCCCAAGTACTTAAATCCTGCACTTTCTTGACCTCCACCCCCTGTAACCTCACTGTTTCACCTGTGTCTTGTTAACCGTCTTTGTGTTTAAGTTCTGTGCATAACTCCTGTGTTTGATCCTCTGGTGCTTCCATTGACACAGTGTTTTTCTTTTGTGGTTGGCTTTTGTTCTTTCTTTTTTGCTGTTTTTGTATATAGGTATTTGTAGTTTTGTAGTTTTAGATATTTTGGATTCTTGGTTGTTCTTTCTTTTTGGAATTCACTCTCCTGCTCTCCTGTTAAATTTGTTTTTCTTTTGTAGTTTTGTAGTGTGTGATTAGGTCCTTCTTCCCTGAACTGTTGATACTTAGCAGTACTAAAAGTTGTAGAATATGTTTGCACTAATATTGCTGATAAATGTGTGTTAAAGCTCATCCTGTGTTTTGAAATGTGAGAATCAATAAAGAAATACCATAGAATTAGGATGATGTTTTGACATCTTATATTACTCTCACACTGCAATTTCTTAGGTCAAAGCAAATGAAAGTAAATGGCTATATAAAAAACACATCTTTATCACATACAATGCTAACTACAGTAAATCAGATGACGTACAAGGCATTGGTTCATTTATGTCTGTGTCTCATCTGGTGTGTTTCTCAAACACATTCAACCATTTTTTACACTGACATATCTTACAAAACAGCTTTGGATTTAAAAAAAAGAACATTCTTTAAAGCATATTCATACTTAATACTTAAGCTATTTCACACTGTTTGGAGTCATATAATGATTCAAAAATAAGGGACCCTTTAAAACTCCTGACACATTCACATCTTAAAGACACATTCACAATAAATGATCTTGGTCCACACATATTTGGCAGAATCCTGAGCTGACTTAAGGACTGTCGTGACCTTCCCTGGTCACCCCGGATTGTCAGACTCCGTCTTCTGTAATCAGAACATTGAGTGAAAGACAATACACTTGGTTTGTAGTTTTGCCTTTGCAAAAGGGAGAACACTAAGTGAACACAGGCCTTTCAGTCTGCTTCACTCCCCTCCATAAGTGTTCTGCCCCTCCCTGGACACAGGCTCGTTTAATTCAAAAGTGGAGATACATTTGCATAATAGATAAACAGTTTTTCAAGACCTTTGTTGGTATTACCATATTGGGAAATGTTGCCCTTTTATTCCCACCTACCAATTATTATAATTGGTCTAACATATTTCTGTGAAACACTCTGTATCACTCCTATGTTGGATGATTTATCTTACGTCCGATGCCTCCCAGTGCTTCGGCCTTCACCGCATCAAAAGTGTCAAAAGGATAACATCCTCCCGAACTCCCTGTAAGGGTGTATGTGTGTGTGTGTGTAGAGAGTGAAGACCTCCCTTTTTCTCTGAGTGTAAGCATACATAACGAGTAAATATGTGCTCTGTATCATGTCAGTGCGTAGGTAACCTTATATAATTCCACAGGACATATTGCAGTAGTACTTCATTACAGTTAATGTAATTAAACATGCAGTCAACATGAGGCACTTGAAGGCATAAGATGCAACTACATAATCTGAATACAGTATAAAATTCACAAACATCCCTCAGCATTAGGAATTTTAAAGCTCACATTTTAGAGATTTTAAGCAAGTATTCGTAATACTTTGTTGATTATGTGCTCGAGTAAAACATATATGAGGTTGTCCAGCTTTTGTGGCACTTGATTTAGACATTCTAGCTAAAAAGCATACAACATGAGTCCAGCTGACAGATAAAGTAGGCAATGTGATCACACTATGGGTAAAAAACAAAACAAAAGTGGTTTACATAGGAGTGACAGTTGGGGCTGGTGATCAGCTAAAATCTCGGTTGGTGAGGATCATGGGTGCCACCAGGGTCCAGGTGTACAGGGCCAAACACACCCAACTGGAGGTGATCTTCACCCACACTGCTGGCCACTTGCTGGTTATGGTGTAGTCTGCATCAGGGCTGTCAGAGGAAAAACAGATTCTTTCAGTAATCGCTTTGGTTTTCTTTATGTGTAGAGCATGTTTGAGTCGTCATTCTTCCACTGTGGTATAAAACTGAAGACACAAAAGTGGATGACTATGACAGCAGAGTATTTCTATAATTATTTTCAGTTAAAAGTTAAAAGATACCACTTTAGATGAACACATCACATCACACACAGAACATCATCCTGACATTGCCCTTGAGGAGTGCAGACACTCTTTTGCTCTTGACAGCTCAACTTTACTTTTCACTTTACTTTTCTTATTTTTCTTTTTTCCGCCAAAATACTTCACAGTTCAAATATATGCCCATGTCACTTGAGATGCATTGTTTTAACTGCACACAAGTTCTTTGGATTTTAACTTTTATCACCTTAACAGACTTGCTGCAGCTTAGTTTTGTCTATGTCTGGAGTAAACACCACATCACAGAGCTTCAGGCAAAGAGTTTTGCTTCAGAAGCTCAACAAGGACATGACACTCCCGATCACACCCAGTGATGGGAAGGCTCTAAATCTAATTCCACAAAATGCAGAGTTAATTATGATACTCCTACTGCCGATAAGCAGGACCTGAACAGACTTTTTCCACCTGTATACCCTTGGTGCGAAACCAAAAAGACACAAACTGAAAAATGATCGTTGATATCACAGGAGCATGTGCAGCAACACCAGGCATACAGTTTAGAAACAAATGTCAACCACTGTCTGAGCTAAAAACAGTAACAAATTGGAATGAATTAAAAAAGGGTTTGCTGAGAGGAGAGGATAGATGAAAAAGAAACACTAGGCACACAGAGACAAAGATTCTATACCAAAAGTGAAGGACAGAGATATCTTGCTGCTCATATGCCGTTATCCCATTGCCATGGTCACTGATAAACTGACTTCTCCCCCAGGTCATGTCAAACCACCCAGGAGTCAAACATATCATTCTGCATGTGG
This sequence comes from Parambassis ranga, assembly GCF_900634625.1. NCBI lineage: Eukaryota > Metazoa > Chordata > Actinopteri > Ambassidae > Parambassis > Parambassis ranga. The sequence continues at coordinate 29,490,977 of NC_041026.1, forward strand.
TTGCGGCTGAGGCCCAGGGGAGAGAACACTCTCCACAAGCAAGACAGTTTCAGATAGAAGCCACAGATTGGATGAGAGTATACAGTAAGATCATCCAATCAAACAAATTTGCAGTGTTCAATATCAGGTCCTTGTGTAAAAAGTTCTATTAATCAATGATTTTATAACTTGATCATGAGTTTTTAACATAAACCTGGAAACATGGTTTTTAGTGTATCCACAAAACATCTGTGTCTGTGCTTTTTTAAGGGATCATTTTCTTACCAAGAAACTATCATTTACAGTTTTCATCATTTAAATATATATATCACTCAAAATGAAACAGACCTTATTTCTATGTTTAGCCCAGTTAGGAAAAAAAAGATTTGAACCCGGCTGATTTAGTAAGTTTGCCCAGTAACAAAGAAATTAAATGAGTCTATAATTTCAATGGTATGTTTAGTTGAACAGTGAGAGACACAAACAAAAAATCCAGAAAAATGCATTTCAAAAAAGTTATAAATGAATTTTCATTTTCATGAATGAAATAAGTATTTGATCTCCTATGAATCAGCAAGATTTCTGCTCCCAGGTGTATTTTATAGGTAAGTAGCTGGGAAATTAGTAGATTGAAATGAACTACAGCTATCCTCAAGAATTTCCTATTTGACAAGGCTTACCTTTAATTCAATTTAATTTGATTGATATAACACTTTCTCAGAAGTGCCTCAAGGTGCTTTACAGAAACCCAGTCTGACCTCTTAATATAAACCCATTGTAGGTTATAATACAGTGTGTAAACCTGTTAGCAAGGCAAATTGCTGTAAGTGAAATATGAAAACATATCTTTTATACATTTTATATATATAAAAAGTCACATCTGGAACAGTGTGGGGAGATATTGCCTTGGGTGTAATGCGACTTTATCTCTGGACCCAAACCTCTAGAACCAAAATGTGTTATCTGTCCCTAACCACAACAAGTAGGTCAAAGCTGAACATATCTAAAATGTCTAAAGGAAGTTCAAAAATAGAACATGTTCCATTTGCCCTATTTGACAATTCCAGGAAAGGCCCTGCGTTTTTTTAAGCATTCACATTCTTGTAGCCGCTTTTACTAATGGGTCATTTTAACCACAGTTTTTGCCACTTATGTATTCTAAGGCCCTGGTATTTGAGGTAAACATTTATTTCCCTGACAGACGTATATTTACCTAATGATGCATATAATATTAGTAGGTCATTGGTTATAGCGTCTGTCAAACTGAGTCATTTAGCCTGGTGGTGAGTGAGCAGGGGTCACTGACCTGTACCAGTTGGTAAGGGTCATCATGATGTAAAGTGAGGCCAAGAAGAGCATGAAGTGAAAGAAGGAGTAGCTGTACTGGACCAAATCGCGTTCATTGTCTTCCACCCGCCTGGGCCCCATCGACTCTTCTGATAGGTCAGGGGTGCTGCCCCCCTCAGCGAGGATGGCCGAGTCTTTGGAGGCCATGGTGAGCTTGTTCATCTGGCTGGTGCTGGATGAACGAATGCTGCAGACAAATGATAGACAGGGTAATACTGTGGCCAAGAAAAAAGCCCACAAAGTATGAGTGAAAGTGAAACAGATCCATTTATTGCATTAGATGTAGCAACGCCTCTAAATATTGGCGTTTCATAGATTTGTATATATTAAAAATCACATGAATTGAATAAATAAATGACAGTGTAATACTTCCGTTTCATCTGTGATGATTCGCTTTTTTATGTTCATGATTTGAAAGCCGACTGATGCTTTGGTACATTACTTATGCGCTGCCTAGGATCTACATGCAGATATATGGAAACATTCTAAAGGGCTCACAAACTTTCGAGCAGCACTGTGTACAGAGGAAAGCTGTATTGATTAAATTTATCAAGAAAAATGTGTTGCCATGGTTGTTCCATTTCAAAAATAATGACAACAGATCTAACCTTGATAGGAGTTAATATTGAATTTAAGATGTTTGTCTGGTAGCAGTCAGAATGTTTACCTGGAATACAGGATGCACAGGACAAATATAACCAGCCCCACGATACTCTGGGCATCCCACCACTGCAGGTACGGGGCCGTTAAGACAGGTTCCTCTGTGCCAATGATCACCACAGCTGTCTGGTTCTCTATCTCTAGAGGGGCCAGTGTGGGAGCTGCAATCTGCTGAAAGATGCTTAGCAGATTGGGGTTGCATTCTCTGTCTGAGAGGCAAAAAACACATACAGCTCAGTATTTGGGTAGAAATTATGACACAGACTGATTGTTCCGTGTCTTTAAATGTGGTGGGTATGTTCTTGAGGATAAAAAATAAGCATAGATGCAGGTCAAGAGTTCCATGAAATTTGCATGAGAAGAACACTAAATCCATTAAAAATCAGTTTTAAATGCACTGCAGATTAGCATCCATTTGCCATACAAATTTACCTTTCATTTACCCATTCACACTGGAGGTACCAGGAAAGTTTCTCACCAGTCATAAAGACCAACAAGGATAATTTGGCATGTGTATGCATAGCAACGCTCAAATTACAGAATTTCAACCAAAAGTATACTGTATGAAACAGGACAATAACTCATGGACTCATAAAAAAAACAATTTCTACAAAATACTGAGGAAGCTAGAGACATGTTATAGACTACAGATCTGAGAGTCTTGTCTAATGATTACAGGTACTGGTTTGAAATTCTTACCAGGCTCATTGGTCATAGCAGACCAGGTCAGAAACATGGTGTACAGGGTCATGATGGAGGACTGCAGCAGACCTGAACGTGGCTGAGACTCCTGGGGACACAGATAAAATATCTGTACAGTAAATTTTTTTTATTATTTTTAGGCATGTTCAATCGCTACCGTGAATACAAAATAAAACATACATACATATATAGTAAAACATAACACCCACTAATACATATTTTTGACCATGAATGGAATAGCCTCCAGAGTGTTATTATTTTTGGTTCAAAAAGCATTTATCAAAGTGTCTCAATTTTAAACGTTAATACTAACACGTTCATTGTGTTCACGTTCTTTTCCCTTGTATTAGCCTCCAGTTACCTACGTTGAAGGCTAAGAAAGTGTTATATCACACAGACACACTGATTAGTCCTCACGCTGAACTAAGTAGTGCAAGGCAGCAAACGAACAATACTCTTCCCTTGTTTCCATGCTTTCTAAATTCTGCAGGTCAGGATGCTGTTACATTATTTTTCCTGGAGTTGTTCCCAGTTTGTGCTTCTGATATTTTAGCCAACAGCTGGGTTTGAAAATACCACCTTGAAGGCGTTTCCTGAAACCTCCAAGTTATCTACATATCTGGATTAAAACATTCTGGGATGAGAAAAGGATTTTTAACACTTTTCCAAACTGAAAATCTCTAAATTAAGACAAAGATGGCAACACACATCATGAAACTGTAGCTCTTCTAAGGCCACTTGACGCTGGCTGCAATGGGTCAATTCCCTTAGCCCTCTATGTTAAAGTGTCCAACTTTACAGCAGAAAAACACACACACGCATATATATATGTAACGTGATTTCCCCCATGATAATTTCCCCTTTGATGTTAAAAGTTTACATAACATATTGGATGGGTTTTTCATATGTAAAAATACGAAGATTCTAAATTTTCAGCATGGCCATTACCAGTTATGGGCAAGTGAAGAGAAAGGGTGCTAAATGGATGATAATAAAAGCCAATGGTATTTTAACTCATAAAACTAGTTTACCGCAATTGCATTTCAAGCAACTTTTTCTACTTTAGTGTTATGTCATTCACTGCATCATTGATGGATGGGCTTATGGACAGACAGAAGCTAACTACGGTAGTTAATTCACTATGGTGAAACTAACGAGCCAGTGCACTGACATCATGATTGAGAGACATTATAAATACACAGCGCAACATCTTCACTCTTCATTCACATGCAGAGTCTGAACTCTCAGTCCGGCATTAGGGTACAGACCTCTGTCTCTTCACCCGCAGCATTCAGCTGTCTGTCTGTTTTGTTGACAAGGCCCAAAAACTTTGAGACCACTTTGAACTACGGGAGACCATGGGGTGCAACGGTGTGAAAGTGAAAGCAAAAAAATCTCATGAAAAACAAATTGACCTAAAGAGCAAATTTCGAATTAATCGATAAAATTGATTTATTGCCCAGCCCTACCTGTAGTAGTGTTTTCCTTTTATGAAGACTAAACTGTACCAGGCTTCTTGTGTCAGGGTATTGTGTCTACTTTCTGCAACCTTGAAGCAATGCCATGTTTACATCAGACACTGCTCCTTCTTGACTCAGTGTTTGAGACTATACCTGCACTTTTTGCAGCACAGACACAACAGAGGCCACAATGCAGAGGATCAAGTTGAAGCTGATGAAGAACTTGTTGATGAAACACCCATCAGGCTTGGTGTAGAAGATGAAGACCAGCACAACAGCGATGAAGGAAAGGATGTAGTTCAAGATGGTGACAGCCAGCAGAGCTAGAAAAAAATTGGGTCACTTGACAAGTGTGCATTGTATCATTTGAGTCTTTATAATAATGTATAGAAATAAAATTAAAAATAAAAAAAAAATTAGGAGATAGATGCAGAATGTAACTGGACTACAGCTTGAGTTACTGACCTGAATACCAGCCTCTGGAGTTGCCATTCTCCATCTTTTCAACCCAGGACTCGTTCAAGGAGTGGGCAAAGTCCACCAGTAGCACCAACTGGATCAGAATGAAGAAAAAAGCTCCACCAGAGCCTATGACAAACCATGCTGCAACAACACAGACACCCTTAATAGCTCATCTCTTACAAAAAAAATAAAATAAATGTCTATACACACGTTAAAAGGATTTCATTTTAAAATATAATTTTCTTACTGTAGGTGAAAGGCCCATCTGGAATGTAAAAGGCACCAACTGTAATTGCTACCAAGGCAGCAAACTTGAAAAACCAGAATCTGAAAACAGATGAGCTCATAATCAGTGACCCTCAAAGGAAAACGACATACAAAGCTTGTAGTCACTGCATTCTACTGTTTCTTAAATACTATGGCAAATACACTAACAGTGAATGTTAAAAGCCTTTATTGTACGCTGTTCAAAAAAATAAAGGGAACACTGAAAGAACACAATGTAACTCCAAGTCAGTCACACTTGTGTGAAATCAGCCTTTCCAGTTAGGATCAACACTGATTGTGAATCAGTTTCAGCTGCTGTTGTGCAAATGGAACAGACAACAGGTGGAAATGAGAGGCAGTTATCAGTACAACCCCTATAAAGGAGAGGTTCTGCAGGTGCTGACCACAGATCATTTCTCTGTTCTCATCCTTTCTGCCTGATGTTTTGCTCACTTTTGCATTTTGTCAGTGCTCTCACTGAATATGATTAGTTAATATGGGCAGGTCTCAATGTGGCATAAAACAACTTTTACCTGTGTAAAAACTTTATTTCATAAAGAAAGAGGAAGAAAAAGCAGCCAACACACTGATTCTTGTGTAGTCTTGTGTTTCATTGGGTAACTGGTTAACAATTAGCACTCTGCTGTTACTGTCTATAACTGAATTGAAGGTTATGTCAGAAAGCAAAAACAGGTGTAAAAACTGTGATCGCAAACTTTGTTGGCATTTTACCTTCCTCAAAATAACTTTTCTAGACATTGAGAAACCAAGGTGCAGGATGAAGGTCATGTGCCAACAACATGTTGCATAAATGATACCATCTGTCTATATATACACCGCTATCTTGTCTCTCCACCTGCCACAAAGGTGTGTAAGTGAATTTGAGGTTGTTTGTGTTGCTGGTATTATTGCAGGTCTTACCCATTGTGGACGGCAGCACGAGGGTCTCTGCTGTTTTTGACGTTAATCATGAGAATAGAAAAAGCCAGGAACCACATGCACATTCCAAAGCAGACTCGGTACACTGCTTTGTAGCCCACAAATATCTCACAGTTGACCTCCACTTTGAGGTCGGGGATAGAAGAGCCTGCCCCATCCTCACAGAAGCCTGGGATCTACAGAGAATTACAAAAGGTCACATTGTGCCAGTGAACCACAATAAGGCTAACTGAGATGTATTAAAAAACTGAATAGGATTAAAGCATTAAAGCATTTTGTAGTGATTGTCAGGTTGTGATTGATACAAACAAAAATATATGTCATATAGTCTAGCCTTCAAATATAAGCATGGGTGGATAAACCCTTGGTGTATGAAACAGGCCCCTGGTATTTATTATGCGATATCTGAATGCTAGAGGGCTTTTATGTACTGAGAGGGAACGTATTAATAAATGAGTAGTACAATATACTCATGTGTAAAGGGAATGAGAAATGAAGGCCTGCCTCTAAATCAAGCCAGTTTGAAATAAATTACCTTCTACATTTACAATGAGCTATCAGCAATAGACACAGTTTTATGGTTTCATTCCTATATTAAACGAAAATAAACTATTTTACTAGGGCACCTGTTGACCTAAATATATACTTACTGATATCAGTTTAGTTCAGTTACACATGTCAGTGTCAGGATATTTGCTGAAGAAAGAAAGTGCAAGTGAATTTGTTTCAGACGTGTAGAAATGGTGTCACATGAGGTGATTTTACAGCTGAAGAATAAGCACATACTGTGAGGGAAAGTGTTTGAGAATGTACTTAATCTTTGAGTGTATAAAAGAGATAACAGAGCAGACAAAAGTCTTTGCATGGGAAAGAAGTATCTGATAATGATTGCAAAACAACCTTCTCTCTTTTACTGTGGCTGAGAGAGACAAAACAAGAGTTAGAAAACAAGTAGCAGCGTTTTAGTCTCCCTAACACCCACAGGACTGTTCAGCTGAAGAACTTCTTTTCCACACTTGCAAGCATTACATTGCATTTAGTTTTTTTTTCCAAATTATAATAAAAATCATACACAGTATACCTTCTAGCCTACAAAGCTTTACTGTGAATACAAATGTTCAACTATACATACTCTTTTGAGCTGCTGATCCACACCTGGCGACAGCATGATGCAGGCGACGATGGTGCCCATCAGCAAGATGGAGGCGTAGATGATCCTGGTCACCGTGGAGTTCCTGCTGTTTGGACAGCAGCTACACAACAGACAGCTAGCGCTGCTGCACAGGCACGGCATCTGGTGGACCAACAAATTTCATGTTAATCTTGAATCTTGAGAATGTGATAAGAAACAATAAGATGACACATGGAATGAAAATATGGCCTTGACAAGGCCCACTATTTGTTATTTTACTGTGTAAGAATGCAAGTAGCAGGAACAAAGACACAACAGTGTGAAAGAAAATAAGATACTGTTGAATGAATACTTCATCTGATCGTTGTATCTAAATGCCTGAGTTAAGAAAAATCACAAACACCACAACCCAAATACAACGTACACATTAGATCAAAGGAAAAATAAAAACCCCATTAAGATTGACAATGCACAGAAAGAGTAACAGTAAAAGGATGAACTGTTGGGGGGATGGATTGAAGGACACTTTACTGTAATTATGTGTATGCTGGGACCTTCAGATTACTAATTAATGTATGTTACTACAGCCGGATTCCCATCAAGTTCATTTTTCCAATTTTTCTGCTTTTGCCGTCAGACAATAAATTGATTTCGATTTTTAACCACCAAACAACATAAATACAACACCTGTGCCATGACTATGGCTATAATGCTCAGAAAATTAGAAGGGACACTATGTTTCTAATTTATTCAATCTTGTAGCAAATAACCTTTGAGGCTGCTGAAGCACTAGAGATGGCAGCCCAAACAGTAGAACCCATTTTATGTCATTAATTTTCAATATAAATGTCAGCAGCTCCATTTGCATTAACACTGACATTGCAAACTGTTGCACAAACATAAATGCACATTTGCACATTTGATAATGCCATCTAGCAACACAGGAGTCCTATATGCCTATTTAAAACTCTTAAAATCTCTTAAAAGGTATGACTTCCCAGGGTCACATAATGCATCTACAATAGTGGAATTGGTTGTGGTGATCACTGGCACAAATATTGGTTAGCTAAACTGTGTCATTCCCTTTAGAGATAAATATTGGTACATTGTATGAGTTTCACTTCAGTTTCACTAAAAAAACACAACCTATGATACTACAGACCAATATCCACACTGCCTTGGATGAATCTCTCCTATTCTGCACTAAATTAGTGGAAGTCAAGTGATACGGAAGCCCGAAAGATTGTCAAGCAGTTAATACTCCTGCCAGCCAGACAAGGTCAGCTTAGTCTTCTCGCAGACTAGGCCACAGTAATGTGTGCCAGATAACACGCAGCTAGCACATGACCAACTCTGTCTTGACCTGAACCATAAATAAATCTTGGAAATTAGTTTATTAGAGCAAAACCAACAGAAGCATGGGCTTCATTTAACTCGAGGAGGGCTGCGACTTTAACAGTGCCTTGCTTGTCAAGTATTATAACCCAATAGCAATAACCAAGGGTTTGTTTTCTCTAATGCAAGACCATCATATATGCAATACCTCAAGTATTCTGATTCTGATTCTTTATGTAACTTGTAAACAACTTATTTCTCTGTTTTATATGCAAAATGAAAAAGGAGGAGAAGCTTTGGGATTTCAACATATTATAGGCTACTATTATTAATTCTGTATTCTTTCCTGCAGCTCTTCTAAACACATGCTCTTATGTTTACAGTACATCTGAATATGACGCTTGTTGTGGTCTAAAAAGTAAGCAGCAAAGCACCGATAATCCAGTTAATCACGAGTAAGCGGATGACCAAGTGTGTTAGGATTAACCATTTGTTTTGGCGTGGACTTCTACTATGCCTCGTGTTGGAACAAAAATTATTATTTCTTTAGCTAACTAGCACAGGTTCTTGCTACATCTTTCAGAAATTGGTGTATGTGACCATAACATAACTGCTGTCCTTTTCTTTTTGAAAAAGACAAAGACATGACAAGCTTCTTTAAATCACTTGTTATGAAGCGGACATGTTTCAAGCTAGTCGGAAATGCGCAATCATTTAATTGGTTACATTAAAAATTAATTACGTTAAAATAAGTCACAACGTGCTGCTAAATGTATGAGGTGAGCGCCGAATTCAAAAACATAAGTGATTCATATAAAAGGTGAAACTATATTCCAGCTCTGCCCAAAAGTCTCGAAGAGAAACCTGCAATTAAAACGGCAGCTTCTCCAACGGAGTTCAGCTTTGTTCTCTTAGAAAACCTGCACGTTTCCTTGCGGGAATAAAACTATAGAGTTGTTCTAATTAGTCGAAATGACTGTTAGTTTGTTGCACGCTTACTTACAATACGTTTTGTTTTATCTATTTGCGTTTTTGAAGGATTGAGGACAGAGAATAAAAAGAACTTAGATTTGAGTGAAGTTCGGCGTTGAGCTTTCCACCTGTTGCTGATTGTCCCTCGTAACTTTACTGTATAATGTGTTATATATCTTTCTTTTGCGCAGTTTTAATAGCATTACAACTCACCCAGCTGGCGAAGGAAAAGGCCCCCAGCACAGCTCCCATGGCTGCCCGCGTTCAGTACAGTCCGTGAATCCGTGGTGCTCCTCCCGTTACTTCTCCTCTGTCCCTCCAGGGTTCTTTTTAAAATGGACAGGGCGGGACAGGAGGCGAACACTCCAGGCTCCTGCACGGCCAAAAACCTGAAGACTGCACACTACAGCTCCGCTCTGCTCCTCTGGTACTGTTATGACTTTTCCGATGGTTACGTCATTAGGACGTAGACCAGAAGTGAAGCGTCCACAGGCGCGTGCTGACGCCGTGTGGACACATCAGATTGTGGACGCTCACATTTTATCATAATAATTCATCAATGAATGAAGCTATTTTTTCATGTCTTCTTTAGGTAATACTGTTTGTTTTGTCTATGGTACCAATAATTAAAATGAAACAAATAGGATACAAACATCATGCATATTTTAAATAAATACATGGCCCAAATAACACATAAATAAATAAAATGGTCGATTTCTTTACACAACTATGTTTTTTTTGTTAGCACTGCAGTGTTTAGTCAATTTATTTACACAATTTTGTCAGACTATATGACAAATATGTTTTCTATGACTGTGGTTGTGTTGGTTGGTGTCAAATATATAAATACATGCATACAGTTCAGCATTAAAATAACTGTGCACTATACATTGTTCATATATCCACTATTAAAATAGAATAGAAATATTTTATTAATCAAATCTTGCTGTTACTATGCTATTGTGATTTATGTTATTATAATAATACAGCTTTGTTTTTATTGTATCATTATATCCTTAGAGCATGTGTGGCAACCTGCCAGGATGTTGACTTAGGAACCTGCACTATTTATACACTGATGGGTCAATGGTTATCCAATAAATGATTTTCCCCTATAGCCGTAATGATAATAATAATAAATGTTTGCAGTTAATTTATGTTCTTTTTTATGAAACAGCTTTACAGTTAAAATACAGTGACCAGGCCAAGCCACAAGATGGAGCACTTGTCCAAGCTACTATTCTCTGGCAGTACTGCTGTCAGGAGGAACTGACATGATATGATATGCAGCAAAGTTGCAACAAGTACATTATATGATATTACTATTATACTGTCTGCATGATATGGGCTAGGATATGCAACATGTGTTGGCCTTCAGGCGCTTCCTCTGCAGCCTTCTTTGCATGTTGTAAGCAGATAGAGTTTCCTAAGGAGCTTGTTATGGAGGGATCTCTGCTGAAAAAAATAAATCATTGCAACGTGCTATTTTTAAGTTACTATTATAACAAATAACAGTACAATGCTGGTGTGAATCAGGTTTGAGGAGTTTTTTTTAAATTGTGTGCTTCTGATTAGTGGGGATCAGAAAAGTATCATAGTGGAGACATGTTTATTTTTTCCAATATAATTTGGGGTGCATGATCATACAGGAAATTGTTACTGTAAAATCAAATTTAAAGAACATGATGCATGGGGAACATTGGATTTGAGACAGTGCAGGAACTATGCAGCCATGCTTGCATTTGGTACAGTAAAAGAGCAAAGCCTAAATTTGCTGAATTGAATACTTTTTTAGTCAACTCGAATGACACAAATTGAACCTGGCCACCAGCAAGGGTAGTTTTCATGAAGATTTATATTTTGTGATACATTTATCTTTATTACTGTAGTTGGTTGCTAGTTTTAAATAAGGGGTGATTTGTCATTTGACTTGACCTCTTTGACCTCTACACATCGTAATCAAGGATGATTTGCCATGTCAGGTTCACAAAAGCTGGTTGGATGGATGACATAGAAGCGTTATGCTTCATGCTGTAGAGACCTAATAAGTTAACACAATAAAAACACACCTCCATCACAGTAAATTGGTGTGAGAAAATCCACTAATCCATCCATTTTAATAAGCCACATTGTCCTGCACAGGGTTATGGGAGTGCTGGACACCATTGGTCCCAGCTGTCAATGAGTGAGAGGTGGGATTAACTCTGGACAGGTCACCAGTCAAAGGAATATCAGTTCCTCATATTAAGTACGAATGGAGGGTGTGTCTGCAGCTTTCCCGAGGAAGCAAGGAAACATGCAAAAACAGGCTGAAGGCCCGTACCAGCCCAGACCCTGTTTGTGAAGGTCTGCTGAGTGTGGGTAAAACCCAGTAGGATTGCATAGCCAGATGTTCCACTGCATGTGTCGTTTACACACTAAGCGGTTAAAGACACTGGTGGTCTGTGTTTGGTGCACAGATGTGGAGTAGTGTGAGTGTGGTCCACTTCAAGTGGAAATGGAAATTCATTGAAACGGAAAGGTTTCTATGGTGGGGACAGGTTGTGATGATTTCTACTTTTCTGCACATTATTCCAAAGTATGCACACAGTAACACACAGTTAAATGTAATTTCTGTCTACTGTATAGGCCTGTCTGTCATGTATGATATGATGATGTTAATGGATTCATCTTCGTGTATAAACCTGCCAGGTTTGAGCTGTCACTTCTGTCAACACTTCCCTCTGCAGGCTGGGCCTCAGTCAGAGATATGTGGTGTGAAAAGATGCATGTTTATGTAGGACAGATCTGTACATACGCTTTAAAATCCATCCAAGTTCAGATTAGCTTCAGGTTGTTCAATGAAACTGAAAGACACAGAGTGGAGTCTGTGACTCTTTCCAGGTAATTACTCACTGACACACTGCCTTGCCAGAGGTATCAGGTTACAGTAAATACAGTTAATATGATGAAGGGGAGGAGGTATACAGCCTGATGGCCACTGGCAGGAAGGACCTCCTGTGGCGTTCTGTGCTGCTCCTCGGTAGTCTCAGTCTACCGCTGAATGTGCTCCTGTAGGACAGCAGTGTGTCGTGCAGGGGGTGAGACGTGTTGTTAAGAAGAACAAAGAGGAAGAAGAATATAAAGAAGAAGAATAAATGAATGGAAAAAAAGAGGAGAAATATATAGAAAAAGGAGAAGAAAAGGGACAATATTTAGAAAAAGAAGAAGATGATGACGATGAAGAGGAAGTTACAGTGATCTAATCTTGAGTAAATGAGGGTGTGACTGGAATATTCACTCTGGCACTCTGAAGGAAGCAGGACTAGACTTAGTGTGACGGTCAAAAAGCATAAATCAGATTCAAATATTACTTTTCTAGCAGATTTTATGTTAGCAGAGGCCAAGACTGATCAAATCTCAAGTTGAAATATTGTTACAAACAGTCACCAGGTTCCTTCTAACCTAGCTACTTGTTGTTACATAGACAGTAGTTAATGTCTAGCTCAGGCTGAGTTGTTGCTGGCCACTCAAAATGAGAACACAAGTGAATACAGAGGCCATTTCCTGTAACCAAACGCTAGGGTGAGACAAATCAGTTCTAATTATGGCTTCATCCTTCAAGCAATATTTCACACAATCAGATATTACCAATAAAGATTTAAATGTTATCTTGTGCAGTACAATTCCTCACACATACATCTGTGCTGACACACAAATTGAATTAACTGCCATGACAGCACCATTGACATTTGACAATTTGCATTATTTAAAAGGTGAGATAGCAAAGGTGTTATAAAAAATACACCACAAAGCCGCAGGTGGATGAATGATCTTAACACCCATCAAAAGAGACTTTTATTGTTTTATAATTCAATAGAATCGCTATAAAGCAGCCACACTTTAGAGAGCAGATTTTAGACACACACCTGGAAGTCCTTGTTTGTGGTGTAAAGACTCACACCCAGTGTCTAACAGCACAGAACTACACAGTCCAATCAGAGTATAATCACACAATAATGCTGAAATGTCAAAACCAGGCGTGCACAGTTATCCTGTATGTCAAACCACACCACCATGTCCTTTAAAAAGTGAAAGTTGCCTTCGAGTCTTATCTGTTGGTGTACTAGAAGCCAGAATAATACACAAACACACACACACACTCCAGCACACACCAGCTGCTCGTTAGCAGAACCGGACACTGGCTGACATGGACATGGTCATTTCCTCCTGTTGCATTGTGGCTCTTGGTCTTGGTGTTTTTTACAAGTACAAACAAGCTTGAAGCCAACTCACAGACTAAAGAGGTGGTGATTATCTTCAGCATATCTCAGTTGCATCTTCTATTCAAAGTATTCAAAACAAACTCTGTGCCAGGTCGACTGCAACTCATCTGATCGTTCACATTCGACATCTCTGATTCAGTCATTTTGTTTTAATTGTTTACTTAGGTTCTTCTTTTTGTTCCCTTCTTTTCTTATTTCTTTTATTTTTAGTATTAATTGCACTATTCTTGTTGTTTTAGTTACATTTATTTATTTAGCTAGCTAGTCAGTTGTTTTGATTGTCTTTAACAATTTCCAGTCTAGCTTTTTTCCGTTTTATTATTATTATTATTATATTGTTTGCTTGATTGTTTTATCTTTGATATTTTGGTAGCATAGGAGTTTTTTTGTTTTTAAATGAGTTTTAAGAAGTGTTGTGTAACTGTCAAGGAATGCAGTGACATGAGAAGACAATTCATGCAGAGACAGAATGCCTTCACGTCATTGCATGTGCCACATACAAAGACAACAACATATTGGGGCACACATGTATTAAATATCGGCATATGTGTCATTTTCAACTCTAAAGCAGCTTCAAGCACATTGAGCACAGATGACTGGTCCACTATTAGTCCACATGCTGAAGCTGGCAGCTGCTGTCATTGTGTAACCATTGAAACAAACTGTTACCATTCAGGCTGATAGGTTGATAGTTCAATCATAAACAGGACTCTCAGAAACCATCATGAATTAAACCACAGAAAGCAGAAACACAAAGGAAAACAGGTAGGAGTATCCTCACATGAATTGCAAACAGCTAAACAGTGGACTGTGAAAATGGATTTATATTTTTTTATATATATATTTACCGTCAAGTCTGTGAGTAACATTGGTGTGCTTATTGTTTCACACTTTCAGTTTAATGTAAATTATGACAAGTGTGTCATCAGAATGGCCAGTAGTGTGTGCTTGCTGCAGTGAATCATAAACTATAAACTATTCAAACTAACTATCATAAACTATAAACGTGAAATCCTCAGCATTCATGCTTTTCTCAATAAAGAAGCCAAAAAAGAGCAACAGCACCTCTTCTATAAATTATCAAACCAAAGCACAGCAGTGGATGTGTGTTACAGCTAACATGAGTGAGGCCCAAGAGCCTGTTACAAGCTAAGCTGAATATAAAGTCCGAGAACCTGATGCTCAGGTGGATGCTCTCCGCAAGCAGATATAAGAGCAGCTCTGCACCAGACCGAGTGAAATCTCATGGTTATTATACTGTTGGCAGAGGGGGTTGTCAAAGGTTACAGCCTATAGCATCAGGGATTTCAGAATGGCTTCTATAAAGCTGTGTTACAATTAATTATCATATAGTTTTATTAAAAAATAAGTAACAACTTTTTAACATTTTTTTTCTGTGTAAAAACATATTTAAAAATCATCTGAGGTTTTTGATAAATAAATAATAGTGAAAAAAGTTATATGTTGTTTTATATGTTGTATTTATCTGATACTAACGGCTATATTCACATGTCCATCAAAATCCATCACATGATGGATTTCCCAGGCAGGAAAACCTGCTCCTAGTACAGAGGAGCTCATACCACCTTGTAATCCATTGCAGTGATGTGATTGATGCTGAAGACCATCATCACAACACTTTACATTTGTCCAACAGCATGTTGGTTTCCAAAATTTTTTTAAGTGATGTCAACTTATTACACTTTACAGTGTTCTCTCCCTGGGAGGGTCATACAACTGACCAGCTTATCTGCAAAAGAAAGAACAGGAAATAAAATGTTTAATTCAAACAACTTAGAGGATCAATCAACCTAAACTAGTTAATATGCTCCAAACCTGCTTGTATCAGAGAGGAGGAACCTTTGTAAGCAGAAAGCGTGTTGCTGATTGTGACGTTGATAACAACAAGGGACTTGAGTATCTGTGTAACAATCAGATGCTAAGGGAAAAGTCTCGGGCCAACCCAACACAAAAAGGTCTGAAAAAATGTCTGTGATCTGTTCTTGCAAATTTGCAAGAACAGATCACAGACATTTTTTTATTTCTGTGTGTACAAAGAGAGGAAATATGCCTTGGTAATAAGACTCAACTGTGACATCATCGTGACTAGGTGGAGGGAGATCCTAGTGGGGTTGTGGAGACAATGCTGACGAGTCTGATGAGATGAGAAGACTGAGGATGGTTGTGAATAGAATAGAATAGAATAGAATAGAATAGAATAGAATAGAATAGAATAGAATAATCTTTATTAATCCCTTTGGGAAGGTCTCTCAGGGAAATTTGGGTACCAGCAGCAATACAACATCGACAGTCAGAGCAAGAGTTAAATAGAATAAAATAGAACATAGTACAGTAAAAATAAAGATATAAGATAAGAGGGATTATGTACAAACATTGCACACCATGGTGGCAGCTTTACTGTCTGCATAAGAGTCATGGGTGACCCTCTGTATTGACATGTAATATACTAAAATATTTGTTCTCAAACAAAGCCTGTTTTAGCAGCTCAGCTAGGTAAGATAATCCACCACTCAGCAAAATCTTCATATAGCAATTTGCCATCCTTTTACTTGTGATGCCCATGTGACAGGAACAATAAGTAAATGTTAAAAAAAAAATCTGTACAAATTAACTTATCAGGAGATACACACACTGATTAAATAACACAATGAGGACAGGAGGAGGCAGTAGCCCTATGATTTGCTAAGAATAATCTCAGGAATGTGATTAATTGGAAATAAATGAATATTCATTAGTGAAATTGTGTTTGTTGTGTCAATAGTTGATATTTCTCGAAGGGGAAGTACACTCATGCAGTCAATCAGAGAAACATGACATTGTCACAACCAGACCACAGTTAACAAATCACATCTGAGTACGCTCAGTGAGCATGGCAGGCAGTAAAGGACTGTTCACTTTGCTATAAAGCAGACCTGGGCAAAGTACGGCCTGCGGGCCACACCCGGCCCGCTTGCGTCTTTAATGCAGCCCGCGGACTGCATGCACAATATTAAACAAAGGCAGCAAAAGTCAGCTGTTGAGCAAAGCATTACCGGTAACATCTTTCCAACCCTCCTTGTCTCTACTCTCTGGAGAGACACGGTCGTGCTGTGTACACGGTGCTGCAGCCGACATATTTCCTTGTCATCTGCTCTTAAAAAGCACAGATCTTGCCCGTCTTTCAGAACTCTGGGATTTGCTACTTTAACTCTAATGGTTTTCTTCTTTAAAAATATATTTACATCATCTGTGCTGCTCTGCACTGTGTGTGTTTCAACATACAACCAGCACACACTCAAAGTAGACATGGACACACAGAGAGGACAGAGGAGTAACCAGTAAATGACAGCAAAAGATTCTTACAGTGATGAAAATGTAACAGGAGCATATTTATAAAGGTAGATACTGTGCCAGTGGTCTCCAATTTATATTATTCTTTATGAAAGAATGTGGCCCTTTGCTTTTCTTAGTGTCTAGTCTAAGTGTATGTGGCCCTCGCAAAAAAATAATTGCCCACCCCTGCTATAAAGGCGTGAAATTCCAAGTTGTTATCAGCAAGTCTGCACATATTTTTGAACAAGCAGGAAGTCATCACATAAAGCCTGCATCACTTTAAATAAACAATTAGGATTGCATCTGATTACTGGAGGGTTTGAACGGTCTGTGAAGGAGAGAAAATCCAGACCCATTTCACAGAGAGTTTGTGTGAAGAGAATGAGTATGGCTGGCCAGGACATAGGTATAAACATAACCATGTGTCAAGTGAGGGATGCATTATTGACCAAATGTGGTGTGTGTGTGTGATAGGAAATTACAAAATGTGTAAAGAAATTTGACTTGGCATGACGACAATTGTGAAACTGTTTCTAAACTCTCCACTAAAACACCAGATGTTTATGAAATAAATAGAATAGATTTCAATATTATGTTTCCACCATTGGTTTCTACTCTTGTCTGTGCTTTTTCTATTATTCACCTCCTCTCCAGCTGCTGTGTATCCCAGTGAACTGACTTCAGTAAAATGGAACCAGATGATACCATGCAATTCAGTTCCTTTTAGTCTCTAAGACTAGCATTACTGCATGGCTGCACATCCATCAGGAAGCTTTGTGTTTTTCTTTCTGTACTGTGTTTAAAGAATAAGAAAGTGTGTGGGAGTGAAAATCAACCAGATGATAATATTTATCTGCAGACGTTTGCACTGGGATCTGAGAGATCCTGACTGTGTGAGACTGGATCTCAGAGGACGTGCATGGAATGAGCCACGATGTGTTCAGGCTGTTGAACAACACTGGAATAATCCGTGTTTCAGATTCAGATCAAGGGTGTGAGAACAGATTGGGTTTATGTCACAGACAGGAAAGTCATTTTGCAACAAAGAGTGAGGCATGACGCTCTATACTAAGCAGTTCCTGTATTTTTTTGCAGACACTATAGTGTTTTTTACACAAGAGCTTGTTGGGAAAGCAGTCTGTGCAGGCCTTATTTGTACAGAATCAAGAAGCACTTCATAAATCACATGGTCCAAGCACTTGTAGCTTTTGTGTACATTTGAATGAGCCAGGGGAATGTTTGACAGGGAAAATATGCTCTTATTGTGTTATACAGTTCCTGTTTAAAGCACAACCCTGGTTTGATTTGTGATCCAGTAATCCAGGGCCAGACTGAAACTAGCATGTCATCTGCAGGGCAGAGCAGGTCATGACTCTAATAAGTCAGTCGCACAGTGTGTCAGGGCTGTAATCTCATGCCTGGACTTCCTGTCTCATTGTACTTTAGTGGAACCAAGGACAGGATGCTGCCTGATTATTGCTACAGATCTCAATAATAGATTATGTCCATTATTGCTCGTATATTTATTCAGACAGTCACAACAACAGCTATTAATGAGTTTTACAGTGCTGCTCTGTTTGTGAACCCTTTCATTTTTTTCTATATTTCTGCATAAATGTGACTCAAAACATAAGCAGATTTTCATATAATTCCCGAAAAGCCAATCGAAGAAATGAAACATGAAACATATTTCATCTCTAGTCTCAGGTGCTTCCACAACATTTTACTGAGAAAAAAAAAGTCAGAAAAGTCTTCAGAATTCATTGTTCTGTCAATGCTGGCTGGTCATTGTGGTTCAGAAGCAAACCATGATACTACCACCACCACTGGCTTCTCATTTATGCCAAATAACTATATTATGGTCTCATCTGTCCACCACATATGTTTCCCAGCAGCCCTCTGGTTTTGTCTACTTGATCTTTATCAAACTGCAGACAGGCAGCATGCACCCATGCACACCGTGATTGTTCAGTGTTCTTCTGATGGTGCATTCATGAACATTAACATAAGCCAATGAGAGAGAGGCCTTTAGCTGCTTAGAGTTGCCCTGGGTTCCTTTGTAATCTCACAAACTGTTACATGACTTGTTTTTGGGATTCTTTGTTGCTAGATAACTCCAATGGAGGTTAACAATGGACTTGCATTTCTTCCATTTGTATAGAGTCTGTCTGTCTGTGGATTGGTGGAATTCAAACTCTTTAGAGATGGTGGCGTAGCTTTTTCCAGCTCTTTGTATTGTTGTATTGTATTGTTTGTAAAGTCACATGTTGTTGTAAAAATCAGGCTTTGAGAGGTGATTTGGCCTTCTAATTAACTAATCTCTGATATTCACATATTTTTGCCACTCACATTTAGCTAGTATTGGATTATTTTCTTGAATAAATAAATGTTTCACTTATTTGATTGGGTTCTTTGGTTGATGTAGAGTTCATATATAGAAATAGAAAAAGAATATAGAATATAGAAAAATCTGCAGGGTTCACAAATTCTTAAGCAGCAGTATTTTCCTTTTTAACTGAATACATATTAAGTAGCCATTGCTGGTGTCACAATGGAGTTACTTTGAAATTGTGTAGATCAATTCCTGCGCAAATTTGCTTCCCACCCATTCCTGAAAATGTGCCCATGACATGATTGAACTGCAAATCCCTTAGGAAATGTATAATACATCGCACACCAATGATCTGTTACAGATATCACAGTAGATAAATATAGCAATGTGGGAACAAAACAAGAAGGGTGATTTTTGCTGCTTTTTTAAAAGCTCACCTCACTTCTGACCAATCTCTGATGCCAACATATTCACAGCCACGTTTTTATAAATACAAAAAAGGCCCAAAAAAGTGAACTTTTACCTCTATAAGATTTTTGTCACAGATTATTTTGTATATAATAGTATAGTAGTATATAGTACAGTGTGACCCGACTTCTAAGGCTTTTAAAATTAAAAATCTAAACAGAAATATGTGCATATTATAAAGAAAAGAAAGAAAAGAAACAAAGCTCTACAAGTCCAGACGCCTTGCTTCAATCTATGATGACCTGGATGACTGAGAATCTTCATCAACATTATAAAGAAATCAGTATTTATACATTGTGAAGTTTTTTCAACAAGCTAATATATAATTACTGAAATTTGTACCCTTTTGCCCTTTTCGGCTGCCCTGAGCACAGAGCTGGACGGTAACTTGGATGTCAATATTTTTTATTGACAAATTGAGAAATGTGGACACTGTAAATTGCAGTGGCATAGGGCTGTGTAAATGCTTTCATTCAGGATGGGGTTATACTCGACTCAGTCACTGCTCTCTTCTAAAAAATAAACTTCAGATGTAAAATGACCACAAAAATGGTGCAATTGGCTGCAAACACAAACCTTCAAAAAAAGAGAGAAAACAAGACTGACAAATGATTACGTTCAAGCTATGCGATACAAATAACTAAACAAACAAAACTAGACACAACCAACAAAAGATTGAAAATGACATGATTACCACAAAGAGAAGAAAAGAGACACAAAATGACTAAAAAATATATAAAGTATAATGTATAGTTTGAAAATCTAAAAACACCAAAAATAAGCAACACTCAAACACCTACGTTTTTGAATGTGTCATGGCTTCAGTGTCAATGATCAGAAGAAGCCACACGGCATATTATCATGCAGAGACTGTGTTACTGTGTTTGCCCTGACAGATCTTATTACAGCCATTAGTGCAGCATGTTATGAGGCTGGCTTATGAGCTGATGTATCAGCCTGCACATCTGCAGGTCTGGTCTGGATGAACAATTTTCTCTGGAAATGTTGCTATGGGATGCCAAGTGGGACGTCAGCTTGTTCTTCAATGAGTCAACTTTCAGGAAAGGTTAGTGACATGGCCTGAGTGAAACATAATGTTCACTGATGATGATACTTTACAACCTCACAGATGTATACATACTATGTGTGTTTTTGACAAAATGATAAGAATCATTATAATGAAAAACGCTGGCACAGGGGTGCAAGGTTAAAGGCCACGGAAAAGACAATAAAATAAGATACAACTTTATTTTGCCAGAGGTTACAGGTTACACATTTAAATATAAGAGTATAAAGATAAAGATACATATAAAACAAAACGAACATAAAATGCCTTTAAAGAGACAAACAAATATGACTTCTCTCTCTCTCTCTCTGTCAGTTGTGGTCAGTTGTTTCTGAAGAATATCTCATCAGGAAGAAGAAACCACTATTAGGCTGAAACAATTACATCAAATCTACAAAAGAAGTCAATTTAGATTGAAATCAACATTTTGTTTAAGTGATTTTTGCTCCTGAACTTCGCTGCACAGTACACATATGCACATATGCAGGGCCGTGAGACTTTTCATGCATGTTAGGAATCTCTTCATTGTAGTTTAACAAACTAGGGGCCCCCATCTTGCACAGGGCCCCCACAAAACTAGAAACGGCCCTGTCCGGTGCTCTGACAAACCCAATCTTATGCTGTTAATCTTTGAAGCACTAGTATAATTAATTTAACAACATATCAGCTGTAGTATAAACACAACACTTAACTGCCATGTGCCTCCTAATGTATGTTTGCTGCATGTTTGTTCCTCTCTCTCTCTCTTTCATCCTCTCTGTCCTGTATACCTCTTCTCCTCCTTTAGATGGCCAGCTGTCAGCAAGAAGGTTCTCCTTATGAGCCGGGTCCTGCTCAAGTTTTTTGAAGCGAATGTAAAAAAAACACTATATAAATAAAACTGAATTGACACATTTTTGTATTTTTGCTCAGTAAAACTTTGAAGCACTTGTACATGTACTAAAAAAGCTTGACTAGTTCATATTAAGCTGTCAGTATACAAAGCTGTGGACCGGCCACTGTGACAGAAAGTACAAACAGTTGCTAAGTGTAGCAAATGCTTCACCTGTAACGGTGCAATATATTATATAGTGCAATATATCATGAATCATAAACAGGTCTGTTGCTCTGCAGGCAATAACGCACAATAAGTACAAAGCAGTACCCGTGGTACAATACTGATAAGCGCCAGAAGGTCCGGCTGTGCAGCCTGTTTAGTCCGTTTACTGCATGTAGTAGTGCATGATGGTGCGCCTTTATTCTCTCATCAGGTCGAAGCTGGTGCAGTTGTCTGCAGGGGAATCTCCCTCCTCCGGTTCCATCGGTTTGCGGTACATAACAGCGCCAGTGAGGATAGTAAAAGTCAGCCGGGTCCTCTTACTAAAGTGCTGAAGCTTTAAGAGGAAATCATCATTTCCAACAATATAAATCAGCGGGTTGATCGCGCTGTTCAGACAAGCCAGGCCCCTGCCCACCTGATGCGCAATGTATATGTCATTGAAGATGTGGTGACAGATGCCATCTCGTTTTAAAATCCGTGTCGCCAGGTTAAGGTTTCTGAACACGTGGTATGGGATGAAACAGATGGAGAAGAGAATCACCAAGATCACCACCAGCCTCAAACAGCGCTGCTTCAGAATGGGGTTGACGTTTGCTTTTCTGGCCAGAACCACCATGACGTGTCCGTAGCAGACCAAAATGATAACCAAAGGCAAAGCAAAGCCAGTGACGGCCCACCCGATGCTGTAAGGCAGGTAATCCGCTGTCAGATTACCTGAGGTGGTGTCAAAGCATGCGTTTCGTAACCTGTCATCATTCTTGTCAAAGAACATATCAGGTATGATCTGAATGATGACCAAAATCCACACCAGTGCGCTTATGGTCAGAGAGTGGCGGCTGGTGATTTTTCCCATCACTTTCATAGGATGCACGATACCCAGGTACCTGTAGATGCTGATGCAGGTGAGGAAGCCGATACTGCCGTACAGATTGAGGTTGAAGCAGAAGCGGGTTACCTTGCAGAAAGGCTGGCCGAACAGCCACTCGCTTTGGCGCGCGTAATAGTAGACGAGGAATGGCAGGGTAAATAGATAAAGGAGGTCAGCCACTCCTAAGTTGAACATAAAAATATTGATGTTTCCTATGTTATTCCAGCTGGTGTACACGCTCCGCAGCCCCCAGATGTTGGATATCGTCCCGACGACAAAGACGGTGACGAACACGGGTGGCAAAAACGCGTGCGTAAAGTTCAGGTCAATGTTCTCACAGGCGCTGCTGTTCTCAGGCATCTCTCTCCGTTTGGCTTCTCGCCGTCATTCAGAACAGAAAGTGTATAGCGACTGAAACAGTAGCCAGTGACGCACACCAAACCTATACTCACACTTAAGTGAGTATGGACGCATAAAAGTGCCCGCCCATTTCCCCAGCCGAGGTTGGTGTTACGTGGAGACGTGCGTGGAAAGAGAAAGCAAAAATACCTGAAAAGGACAGTTGTAAGGAGCAGACCAGAACACTAATTCCTGTAAAGTTACCTCATGACTGTAACTGAAAGCAGAGGATCAGCTGTAACACCTTGACCTCCTTGGTATTTGGCCACACACACACACACACACACACACACACACTCCCTTTGGATAAACACTGATTATGTAATAATGTTTTACAACCAGGCACACTATCACCCAGACACATAAAAACATGAAAGAGTGAAACAAAATGTCAGTGGTTGCAGGTTTTTATATGAAATACATAACTATTGTCTGAAAACGTAATTTTAAAATTCATTCAGTTCCATATTCAGTTTTTTAATATTAATTTTCATTCTTAATTCATTTCCTTAAATAATAAAACATGTTTGCTTTTGCCATAGACAATCATGTTGATTGTTGTCTTATAAAGCATTCTCACTGCTATATTAACTGTGATGGGAGTTAAAGAGGAAGTCAGGTATCAAGAGAGGCTTTTCATTTCCTTTTTCTAACCAACAGTGAGTGTCTTCAACCATAACTGATCTACCCTAACCACATCTTTATTACCATGACACCAAAGGCTTTCTTTCCCCCCAAAGCTCCTATTTAAACCTAAACTATCATCTTTTCCCCAGTTGTATCTAATGGTATTTAGTGATGATAGCTGGGTGGACCCTGCCTGGTGCCCACTGATAGCTGGGATAGGCTCCATCCACCCCTCAACCTCTACATAGGTTGAAGCAAAGTAGAAAATGGATGTTGAAGAAGCTGTTGTTTTGTTAGTACTTTGTGCCAACAGCTGTTTTTGTATGAGTAAAAGATAATCCAGACTGCTACTTGTTAGCTTTTAAAGATCCTCAGCAACATGCTCAGTGATTGGTTTGATTTAATAGAGGATGACTGACAGATTTGTCATCCAATCACATGCCCCATTTTATTCTTTAAAGTGCTGTTACTTAACAAACACTTTCTACATTGACCAGTCTGATGATTTTCGTTTTTTGGCACAAACCATTCACTTGAAGTAGTTAGGTGACCTGGTCTGGTATCCACCATCTTCTGTGAACCCTATTGTTCAAAAAATTACATGACTTTACATGACTGTAAAGCCTGATGTATATTTCTATGTCGAGCCGACCAAGGACCTCCCAAAAATTGTAACTATACGCACTGAGGCAACACAGGCCCGCAAACGCTGTCATTGCTGTAATTGGTAGGCTTGGTAGTGGTATCAATTTATTTGCACTATTTATTTATACCAAGCTTAAACCTCTGGGGCGGAGAAATGAAGCCAACATGGAAGTGTCAAAAACTGCAGTTCCTCATTTGTCCATTTAAAGCTGGCTCCAAAAATGAGTGAATCATGCCGAAGCCTCCCACATGGATTCAAAAACTTGGGTGACACAGACTGTCGATAGCTTAACATATACATATATAGGCAGAAAATATACAAGGTTAGGCTTAGAGAAGATTGAAGCAAGGCGTCTGGACGCCTTGCTTCAATCTTCTCTACGTATGATGACCTGGATGACTGAGAATCTTCATCAACAAGGTTAGGCTTAGGAAAACATCAAAGTTAGCTCTTATTTGCTGTTGCAGTATAACTTATTACCTTCTCTTACATGTGACACAGTCATTCCTGGAGGACATAAAAACAAACCTGTCTTTCTGGACCTGCAGAAGGCTTTGATATGATAAATCATCCAGTACTACTGTACATATTATAATTTTTGAAGTACAGAGTGGAAATCAGGTTTATTTGTTTCCAAATGTGATTATTTCATACCCTTCCATAATCACGTTAAATATTTCACCACAACATTATTACATATATGCACTTTCATGCTCACAGATGGGACCTGCCCATTTCTCCTGTAGCTGGATGCACAGGCACCTTCAGAGCCAGGGTAGGACGCTTCGAGCAGCTGTGCCAGGGGCCAGGTGGCAGATGGAGGCGCTGCAGGAGCAGGACTCAATTATCATTACCGCCTGCTTTGTAAGCCTGCCTTGGGGGCAGCGGAAAAGCATCCACTGCGTCCTGGTGTGGGAGGGGTTGCAGCAGTGTCCTTCCGGGCAGGTGAGAGGGCAGAACCTGGGTCGGAAGGCTCTGGTGCTCCAGCAGCCCTGGTGTTCAAGGTGAACGGGCAGAGGTTGCATGTAGCTGCTCTCACATGCAGCAAACCCCTGAAATACACAAAACGATATGCATGTTAAGTTCTCTTACTGCACATCTAGACCAGTTTAGCTCAGATTGGCCCTTTTCTTTGGTTAAAGAGCACGTTCTTGAGCACACTTGTATTTTATTGATAAGAGCATGATTCATAATGTCATGTGATGACTACCTTTTTTTTAAATCATTAAAGGTCTCACGTGCAATCAATTTGTAGTAAGAAAAAGACAAGGTGCACAACAAGGAATGAATGACAGACAGAGATGTAATTTAGAGTCAAAAATCAAGACTCAAGCAATTTTGAGGAAGACATATCCACTCAGGCACTTTGTAGAGGCCGTAATGACTTTTTGGCAGGTGGAAAACCACAAGCTTGAGGTTTATTGACCCTTTAAAGGGGTCTTCATGGGTGAAAAGGGGTTGGTTGAATTATAATCTGTAACATAACAGACAAAAATGTAATCATGCGCTTTGAGGCAGAAATAACCACTCAGGCACTTTGTAGAGGACTTGCTCAGGTTTTGGCAGGTGGAAAACAACAAGGTTGTGTATTGACCCTTTGAAGGTGTGTTAACAGGTACAAATGGGCTGGTTGGATGACAATATATTAAATATCACAGACATGAATGACTAAGTAATTCTGAGGCAGAAGCAGCCACTTCTAATCACTTTTTGGTAAGTTGAAAACTTTTAAAGGGGTCTTCATGGGTATAAAGGTTTTTATATATATGTGATAACCAAGAAAGAATTCAAGTGATTTGGAGACAGCGCTAACCTCAGGAGCACACTTTATGGGCAGTAATCTTTTTGACTGGATGCCAAATCAACACTTTACAGTGTACTGGAAATTAAAGCATGTATTTAAATTGAAGAAAGTAAGACCAACCACAATACATTTCCTCCCATTTACTCATAACCACATGAGCAACTCATATTTTTAACAACCTCTTTTGCTGCAAAATATAAACAGACACGGCAGCCTCAGAAATCCTACAAACAAAAGCCTACGAGCATGACAAAGCAACCTTTCCTGGACACATGACCATTTCGGTTTCACGAACTTTACTATTTCACAAATTAATTTGTCTGCTATAACCGTAGACATGAAGTTGGTGAAGTATGTATGCACTGCAACAGTATGAATGAGACAAAACAGCTGTAGCTCACGCTACATACACTCTTCGATGCAGCTTTAAGGCTCTGTGCCTGCTCCCGCAACAGAAATCTGTTTTTGGCACACGATCACTTATTGGCACAACACCTGTACACCGGCTTGTTAGCTTCACTTGAGTGAGTGAAGTAGTTAGGTATTAGCTGCTAATGAAATTCCATCTAATAATCAGGCAGATGAACATTAATTTAAAGTACGAACATTTTGCTTGCAGTCAGGTAGTTTTACAGTTAAATACATGGTTAAATAAGGAACCCTGTTTTACATACAACTAACAATATTATAGGTGCTTGATCCATACTGTGAACTAAAAGAGAGCATATTGCATTCTTCTCTCTAAAAGGAGCAGATGTCTTTCATTGTAGGACTATAAACTACTGCTTAAATTTGCTTTCCTCAGTCTTTTATAAGTTTACATTGTTCTGTTTTCTTACAGAATGCACAAAAGTAATTTTTTGATACTTATTTTCTTTTGTCATTAGGACTCAACTCAGGTGTCACATATCACCTCCTTTAGGTTATCCAGGGATGTGCAGCACTACCTGCCTAGAAAAACCTTTACAGTTTCTAGGAACTTTTACAAAAATGTGTTAGAGGGTAACTTGACAGCTGAGTATGCTGATGGAACACTGACCGGCTGCAGCCTTCGGCGCCCCGGCAACAGAGCCTGGCAGGGCCTGATCTGGCACAGCCTGGTCTCGGTCTTCAGGCGACAGGCCCAGTTCCTGTTTGTGGTGCGTGTGGAAACACCTGGGCCACAGCTGTGGGAACAGGGGCTCCAGTCTGAGGTCCACTCAATGCAGTTGGACGTGGAGCCAGACGTGGAGCCGTAGTCCTGGCGACCTGGCTCCGCTGGAAAATAAAAAAAAAAAGCAGAGAAGAGGAAAACATTTGCTGTGTGTGTGTCAGGCTGACAGCTGTTTGAAGTGGACGGCTTTGATGAGGGTCAGCAAATGTAGCACACATACAGTCTAAAATATTGTAAACTGATGCTCAATGTGAGCTAAGAATAGCACGCACAGATGTTTTCATGCAGATGTTTGATCTATTGTATTGAAACATGTTTATTTCATCATAGCAATGTGGTGCGTTCAAGTGTCTGAACTCCTGCTGTGACCTGAATTTAAGGGCAGCACAGGAAATAGCTGAAAGTCATCCAAAAGTCTTTGAGGCCTCTTGTTACCTGCTGATGGATTTGAAGGAATGGTGTTGTCCAGGCCGTCGCAGACCCACTCCTTGCAGCAACGCCCTGGTAGTCGCAACAATTGAGGGTTGGGGCACTGTTTGTCGGTGGGCTTCAGCAGGTCATTGCTACACAGGGGCACGCAGGTCAATCCTCCTCCCAGGCAGCGGCAGAGCTGGGTGCAGGACGGCTGGAACACCTGGCCCTCCTCCAGCCTCCTGCCATTCACCTCGCAGCCCAACTCGTTCTGACCTGAACAGCAAAGAGGGTGTTGATTTAAGAGACACATGTACAGACCTGATATGTTACTGTTAATCCTTTCAATAGTGAGCAGTGGGATGATTACAAATGTGTATATAACAGGATTCCACCAAACTTCATGTTAGGCCTCCCATGTAGCCTAAGTATACAGCTTAGAATCTTACTGTGGGATAAATATGTGACAATCACGGATGCAATGCAAATTTTGACTCATCTACCATTCTTTCTTATCCTGTATGGTTGCAAGCGGTTGGACCCTATCCTATCTGTCACTGGGCCAGAAGCAGAATACACACACACACACACATATATATATATATATATATATATATATATATATATATATATATATATATATATATATATATATATATTAAGCATATTGGACAATTATCTAGGAAGAAGACATGAACGCTCCAATTTACAAATAAAAAGATTGGTGTTTCCTGTTGCCACTAAGAGGTGCTATAACTTTAGCACAATATTGGTACACTGCCTAAAATAAATAAATAAATAAATAATTGGAACACTAAAATAACACCTCCTCCTCAATGAAAGTTCCTCAAGACAAGTTCAAATGAGGCTCAGTAGTGTGTGTGGCCTCCACATGCCTGTATGACCTCCCTACAACGTCTGGGCATGCTCCTGATGAGGCGGCGGATGTTGTCTTGAGGGATCTCCTCCCAGACCTGGATTAAAGCTTCAGTCGACTCCTGGACAGTCTGTGGTGCAACGTGGCCATGGTGGATGGAAGGAGACATGATGTCCCAGATGTGCTCAATTGGATTCAGGTCTGGGGAACAGGCAGGCCAGTCCATAGCATCAATGCCTTCATCATGCAGGAACTGCTGACACACTTCAGCCACATGAGGCCTAGCATTGTCATGCATCAGAAGGAACCCAGGGCCCACTGCACCAACTTATGGTCTCACAATGGGTCTGAGAATCTCATCCTGGTAACTAATGGCAGTCATGCGACCCTCCAAGGAAATGCCTCCCACACCATTACTGACCCACCGCCACACCAGTCATGCTGGAGGATGTTGCAGGCAGCAGAATGTTCTCCATGGCATCTCCAGACTGTCACGTCTGTCACATGTGCTCAGTGTGAACCTGCTCTCATCTGTGAAGAGCAAAGGGCGCCAATGGCGAATCAGCCAATCTTGGTGTTCTCTGACAAACGCCGATCGCCCTGCACAGTGTTGGGTTGTAAGCACAAGCCCCAATTTTGGACGACAGGCCCTCATACCACCCTCATGGAGTTTCTGATAGTTTGAGCAGAAACATGCATATTAGTTTCCTGCTGGAGGTCATTTTGCAGGGCTCTGGCAGTGCTCCTCCTGTTCCTCTGAGCAACTTGTGTGGGTTGTAGACCATGCTACCTCTAGGGGTGAGAGCTCTGACAAAATGCAAAAATAAACAAACATCAGGCAGAAAGGATGAGAACAGAGAAATGGTCTGTGGTCAGTACCTGCAGAACCTCTCCTTTATAGGGGTTGTCTGATAATTGCCTCTCATTTCCACCTGTTGTCTGTTCCATTTGCACAACAGCAGCTGAAACTGATTCACAATCAGTGTTGATCCTAACTGGACAGGCTGATTTCACAGAAGTGTGATTGACTTGGAGTTACATTGTGTTCTTTCAGTGTTCCCTTTAATTTTTTCGAGCAGTGTGTATCAAGCAGTCTGTATATAATCTCATCATTGATAAATTTGGTACAGATCGGACGAAATATGTGGTTTTTGCAGAGCATATAAAACCACATTCGTTAAAGAGATTTAATTAACATTTTTTTAAATCATTAATTTACTAATATAATGGCCAAACATATTAAACAACCACAAAATTGACACACCTTTACCCTCACCATTGTAATAACTTAAATATACAATAAATAAACAATAACAACAGTCCTAGTTTACAAAGACATATTTGGGAATGATCAGATGGACCTTGTTCTCCACCAGACTTTTTCTTGTGGTCCGTAATGTGTTTTTTTGTTTGTTTGTTTGTTTGGTTTTTTGCATCAACTTTTATTTTGAACCAGTTTTTTCACCTGGGCCACAGGGTGCTCCTCCGGGGATACTACGCTAACAGCCTCAATTGTTGCAGTCCATGCATCTTTTTTTCAAACGCTCATATGATTTAAAACGGCCCACGCTTGTCTCCATGTGGACGAGGCCTACTTCTCTCATCGCATAACATCTTCCTTTATTCATGAATCAACTCTAGGCAAGCGGCTTCCTTAAATGGAAAAATGGGGGTGAGGTTATATGCTAATTAAAGATTGCGAGTACGTTCCTGTCAGTGTAGAAAGATTCTGATTCACACACATATGCAAGGTAGTGAGAACAAAATTGGCAGGTGCGCAGGTTTCATGAATCTCATGGTGATTTTGCGTATGCACCTATTTTGTGCGCAAAGTAAGAACATTTCCACGCACATATTATTGAATGAGGCCCAATGGCTTAAACTGCAGGCTGCATTGTGCAGGGGTTAAAATACATGTCTGAAATGTCATTTTTGCTGTTTTCCTGGATACCTCTAAGAGACCTTTTTCCGTCAAGTCTCATTCTAGGTGCTGCTGAGGAATTTCTTTTTGCCCATTCATGAAAACACTGAAAATTTTGATAGAGGCTGAATTCTAAAGAAACATTGTTAAGTTCTTCAATATGGCCAGGCATTCAAATTATTATTTAAAAATAGCAGCAGTAGATAGTTGACAGCAAAACAATGGACTGAAATGGTGGATTATATTGTATTCTCCATAGAAGTGCCAGTCAATTTTCCTTTGTTTTGAACCTATGAATATTTGA
This sequence comes from Parambassis ranga, assembly GCF_900634625.1. NCBI lineage: Eukaryota > Metazoa > Chordata > Actinopteri > Ambassidae > Parambassis > Parambassis ranga. The sequence goes on from NC_041026.1 coordinate 29,521,745, forward strand.
TCCACCTTTCAACAGGAAAAAACAAAGATGTGAAGACAAACTACAAGTTTTGGCCACTTGTGATCCATATACAGCACTTGCTGCTGTATTTCAGTCTGTAAAAGCAGCCAGGTCCCTATCAGTGCCTAACTTCGCTTTAACTGTAACATGTGATTGAATGGCTCCCACCGTTTCCCCTCACCAGAGAGAGGCATGATTAATGGCACAAATCCACTGTCTCCTCCTCTATGGATTTTCATTTTTCATTTTTAGTGGGATTCTGTTGAAACAGAGTCCAGACTTGTCTCATCATCATCATCAGCGCTTTGTGTATCCTATGGCGCAAGACCTATCTGGCATTTTTGCAAAGCTCAAGTAATCACTCACTTTGGTACTTCTAGTACTCCTGAAAGTCTTACCCACAGTGCTAAATTCCAAAGCTGCACTTCCAACAAACCTACCAATGTGTATATGCTCTGGACACTGTACTGACAGACACAGCAAACCTTCCTTTAGTGGTGAGAGCACTGACAAATTGCAAAAGTAAGCAAAACATCAGGCAGAAAGGATGACAGGAGAACAGAGAAATAGTTTGTGGTCAGCACCTGTAGAACCTCTCCTTTATAGAGGTGGTCTTGATAATTGCCTCTCATTTCCACCTGTTGTCTGTTCCAGTTGTGCTTAGAGGTTCTGAAGGTATTGTGTGAATACTGGCCCACTTTTCCACCAAGAATAATATTCACCAATTCATATTTATCCAATCATAGGCCAACACACTCAACCTCAGCCAAACACTAGGCTTTCTTCAGCCACCTCAGCTCCAGTCCAGCCCTCTGTCATAGTTTCCTCACAAAGATCCTCAATTCCACGCCACCACCAGCACATGCTGGTGTCAAGGTTTCAGAGGGGATTACTCATCATATCTAAACCTTATAATTATAGTTGCTGCTTCCTCTGATGATCTACTTCCTGCCAGGCTCCAAACACCAAACTTTCTTTAGGAAAAATCTCTTTGTTTCTTGTTGTAGTTGTGCTTCACACATTAGTAACATTTTTAAATGAGTGAGCATGGACAGAAGAGCATTCAAAAATTCTCTGAAATATTATTTTTGGTGGTTAAGTTTTATTTTGAAAATCCAGATGTGTCTACATCTGATGACTTCCAAAAGATCAGTTTTAAGATGTTTCAGAACCCTGTCACACAACAGTCAAAATTTACTGTAAATCATTAGCAGTTACATAATCAAAGTACAGGTGTTTGCTTGTGTGTGTGTTCTGCTCCCACCGACACACTGTCCGGGCCCTCCGGGGAAGCTGGCGCTGTAGTCACACTGCAGCCCCCGCTGGGTGTCACAGGGCAGCCGCTCGGTGCAGGCCTCTCCCTCCTGTCTGCTGCACACCTGGCAGCACCCACAGCTGTCCAACATCAGAGGGACGCCTGCGGGGCAGCGAAGCACGGTGGGCGGACACTGACACGGCCCAGTGCACATCAGCTGACACCAGACCTAAAGAGAGAGAGGAAGTGTTCATACTGTTGCTAACTCTCTTGAATGAACTGGATATCTAGTAAATGTTTGGGGCCACAGGCACTGAGGACCAACAAACTGCAATGACAGTAGGAGTCCTCCCTTAAGGGGACCCACCGCACTCTCTCCTACTGTTCCATTTGTCATGAATATTTAATGAAAATTATTTTCTAAAAAAAGCTGCAATTTTTCCTTATAAATAAAACAAGATATAATATTCAAGATATTAATAATTGACTTTCAAAACAGGATACATTTAATTTTAAAAAATCAGATATAATAGAGTCTACATCCACCTTAAAAAAAGGACAGAATACAGTTAATTTCAAAATAAGACATGCAATTACCTTTCAAATTAAGATATGACATACAGTCAACTTTTAAAATAGCATCTACAATATATACAGTATTTAGCTTTAAAAAGTTTGAAAACAAGACGTTTAAACATTAAGTTGTTATGTCTGTTGGACTCATTTTTGGAGCCAGCCCCTAGAGGGCGTAGAGGGAACTGTGGTTCACCTGAGCTATATTTCTTTATGTCTGAGCCCTTAGGGTTGCCACCTGATATCAAGTATCAGGCATCTTGTTATGTAAGATATAATGTATTTTTCCACTCAATCATATATTTATTCAAAAAAAATATAACATCTAGTTCATTCTCATACAAGTGACCAGCCCTGATAATGCCGAGCCTTATTTTAACACTTAAAAGAAGACCTTGTCAAAGGTCAGCCTGAGGCAGTAAGATGTTTTTGTTCCGCTACCTATACAGCATGCTCAACAGCATATTTCACTCAGGAAGAGGCCCCATTTGCACCATCAGGTAAAGCCGTAATGCAGTTACCATACACATCACACATTGCTATCACACCCACAAAGGGAGTATGAGGCATAGACACACCACCACATGTATCTTCTTAACTTAAGTTATTCATCATCCTTTGATCATTTTATTCCGCTAGTTTTTAAACATGTGTAAGAACCTGGTGACAAACAACTTTCAGATGAGAGCATCTGATCTGATATAATCACAATCTTTCAGTTTCTTTTCCATGCAGAGCACAAACCACATTGTGAAACAGTCACAAGCACTTTGAGCTTCTTTTAGTGGGTAGCACAGTAACGCCTTATAATGAGGGTACAATTCATATACTAATGTAGACGTAAGTGTGAAATGATCACATGCAACCATTTTGATTTCATTATTTGTTTGTAGTTATAAACAGGAATTTATGATATATCATTCATTAATTCACACATTGGTTTGGTACATTTGGTGAACATTTAGTTCTTTATTTAGTAACTGCAAATTGAACAAGCATTTTTGTAGGAGATAGGCGAAAAACAAATTCATTTACCAGTAATATATTTAAAGTTCCTCTTATGGGGATGAAAAAAATGTCTACAGTGGGTACAGAAAGTATTCAAACCTCCTTAAATGTATCACTCTTTGTTATATTATTGTATCCATGTGCTGGTATAGTAAAGCTATCAGAGCTTTAGACTTTGAATCTAGATCTAAACTAAATCCAGCAGCTGCCTTAAAAGCCTAAACGCTGAACAAAAATACATGTAAGGATTTAAACTTGCTCATGCACATGTTTTCAATTGTCTGTATCACAATAGTCATACCTGCTATCCCACGTTAGAAACAACCCTTTTGGAATTGCTTCAGCTTAAAAAGAAAAAAAAATTCTAAAAATTCTTACAAAAAATATTTAGATGTGCATCATCATATAGGCCTGGGAATTTACTAATGAATCAACAACGTTGAGAAAATCTGCTGTAGTTCCCCTGATGGTGCTGTGGTTAATAATAGTCCTTTGCCACCCCTTGCGGGCTTTCCAAAACCTCTGTCAGTACAAACAGCAGTCATTTACATACCGGGTACCACAGAAGATTCCTCATGTCAAAAGGGAAAAAATACCAGTGTTGTGGTTTCATTAGGGAGAGATCAGTCAAATGTTGGTCTTAGTCTTACCTGAGTGATGATACACAACAGCAACGTATAGACCAGCAGGGCATCTCTTCTGTCCATTTTCATCACCTCCTGCTGCAGTGCTTCTTCTTCTTCTCCTGCTGTGTAGAAGATGTATTTGTTAAAGCTGCCTGCATCTGTTCATTTATATAGTCGATGTTCTGATGTCACAGGCTGTGGAGTGCAGCGTAAATAGTTACAGGAGAAAACTCCCAGGATTCCACATTCCTGCACTGAGGCTTTTTTTCCACGGCCACCCTCTGTTCTAAATGGTCTTTATAGCATTTTCCTGTAGCCACTAGCTTGTAGCAATACCCTTTTTTCTATCACTTTTACTACTATAGCTATGTGCTAAATCATTCAGTAAATGCGATGTAAAGTCATAAAACAATTTTAAAACTATACTAGTCCACATTTGTGTAACACATCCACTGTTTAGGATCGCGTTTGTGTCCCATAGTGACCTAAGCCTATAGCAGCATAGCTATGATGAATTTTAAGGGTTAGTGATCCCTAGCTACGGTTGTAGCCATCTACAAAATGTCTATAGCTATGGCTATTGGCCCTATCACAATAAGGTTTTAAGTCTAACCTTGAGGTGGTGGCCTCCTGAACCCAAAGTGGAAGCTAGATCCACAGCATAGGTAGAACCTGCTTCCAACTAAAGGCTTATCCTCCCATTCTACTTTTATGAATTCTAGGTACTACAAGTAAACCTGCACCATTAAAATCTAACCTGGATCTATGTGTACTAAAAGCTGTGTTGGCTAACATGTTAACAGGCTAGCAGCATTATTGCATTTAGGTCAGCTCATCCAGGTTAATATTTCCAGGCCATTGAAAAAGTAATGTAGAAGTACTAACCTTGGGTCATACCTTTATAGTTCATGTCAGTGTGTTTATGGAACATTGTTGCAACAGTAGCTGAAACTTTTGCCTCATAAAATCTGTGTAATGTTATAAAATATCTGTTTTATGCCAATCCAAACAGCCTTTATTTTTATCTAAACAAACAGTTTTAATGTCTAAACCTGTCCGAGTACTTTTAATGTTTAAATCTAAACAAGTCTATAACCAAAACCAAACTTAAGCATCCATCCATCCCTCCACCTACCTCTGTGTACTTTTTGCAGCCTTTTACATCAGGCCGATCAAATTACATTGGTGAACATCAGGCAAATGTACGTGTGTGTGAGAGAGGATGTGTTGAATTAGGTGGCTATGTTTAGAATCACTTCCTATTTCCATGATAAAATACATTTTTTTACACCCATGATTAATACAACCCATCTCTGAGTGAAAATAACTGAGGCATGAACACCTCCCACCAGGTTTTGTTTAAGCAACACTAGGTAACATTTGGAGGAATTGCTCGCAGGGTCCTCCTACAGTCTGATAAATGTTATTGTCTGCTACAATGGTCATATTTTTTCTACTTGCACATTTGTTGACTAGCAGCCAAGCCCATCGGTAAACTCTTTCGAAGCTGGAGCTGTGTGCTAAACCATGTCATCAGAACTATCCTTAATGACCTAGCATGTTAGCTTCCAGCTAGCAATCAACTTTACGTACGGCGCCAGGTCACCATCAGTCAGGCATCCCTCCTTGTCTTTCAGCTCTGGCCGGGCCAACATTAATCCATGTTCGAGCTTTTTCTTTACCGCGCTCCCTTTTTCTTTTCTTCGTCTCCTCAGACATCACCTTTACTTTCTCAATTAAATAGATGTTTGTGTTTGCGCTCTGTGTGGACTCAACACCACACCTGTAGGATGTGCGCATGCTCAGTAGTCTGTCGTTGCGTTGTGTCTCCTGCGGTAACATGTTCCTTGCTTTGCTTTCTCTGACTGTGTTTCACTTTGGTTGCCACAAGTGCAAAAAAACATGACCGAGTGGAATTAAAATATGGACTCCTAACTCATGTCAACATTTTCTTCGGGTTATTCGCTGCCGCAGCAGCAATGACTTTGAACTTTGCTACCAACTCTGTTTGCAGATGTGACATATGCCATAAAGCAGGACATTTTTGTAGACTTTTTTAGGTACCCAAACCACAAAGTTTCCTAATGCCGGAGCAGGCGACACAGTACAAGCAAAGACAGAGTTGATGTAAGATGGGCATGATTTGGAATAGTTTATATTTTACCATGGCAAAGAGTTGTACAACCAGAACTACTAAATGTCAAATGTTCTGCTTGTAGCTTGTTTTTGATTGTTGCAATTATGATGCGCTTGCATAAAAGAAGCCAATGTGCAAATTTCTTTCTTAATATAGGCCTACATATTGTATATATATATATATATTATATATAAATATATAATAAATATTGATATAATGTGAAAATAGTAATAAATAGTAATAATAATGAACTGGATTCATTGTTTTATAGCATTATGCTAAACAAGAAATTATATTGTTTGTTGGTGTGTATGAGTCAACATAATGACACAATGGTAATTACTTGTCTCCCCCTAGTGGGTAAATGAAGATTACAGTTGTTTCCACAGATCCTACAGCATCATTTGTATTTTGGCAAAGCAAGAGCCCAAAAGAGGTATATCAGAGGTATATACTTCTCTCCAAGAGAGAAGTATATAACAAGCTCACTCTATAACATGAAAGTCACACATACGGATACCAAGTGAGCGGATGTTAGCTGCCAGAATAATTGAATTTGTGAAGGGACACAGTATATTCTCCTGCATTGTGATTTCTTTGCTCATACATTACTTATATGCTGAGCCTCCAAGTAATAAAACCAAATTAAAGCTGCAAGCAGCATTGCGGGCCCTCGCGCACCTTGCGATCCGCGGGGCTATCGTTGTCTTCTCTCCTATGCTCTCGTCTCCTATACTCTCCTGTCCTATGCTCTCCTCTCCTCTCATTTGCAGAGATGTACAACAAACACATGTTTACAACCAAACGTTCCTGCTACCAGTAGGTGGCGCTATGACCGTATCATCCTATTAGCATATATATCTGTTCAGACTCGGGTCCATAGCAGTACTGTAAGATTTTGTCCACATTGCATAAAGTATATGGGTAGTACTACATAAAATACACTGAGTGCCATTGTAATGGGAATGGTCAACTTTGAGGCCACTCCCCCGCCACACGGTAATGCTTTTAAAGGAGTTTTGGAATGTGTCTATTCCCTATGGTGTCCTGAGTGGACACAGTGAATTTCAGCTTGATTGGATGAAGTATGCAGGGCATGAAAAGTTTTGTAGCAGGGTCACAAATAGGCAAAAAATGGCCACAAAAGTCAAAATGGCGGACTTCCTGTTGGGTTTGGAGGGGGGGTCCAAGAGACTTTTTTGTGCATCTGGAGGTGATACACATGTGTGCTAATTTTCATGATCCTGTGTCAAACTGGCCAGCGGGGCTACGCCTTAGGGCAAAAAATACAGGGAGTTCCTTTCTAATGGCGAATGGTCAACTTTGAGGCCACGCCCCCACCACACCGTCACACTTTTGTAAGAGTTTTGGAATGCGTCCCTATGGTGTCCTGAGTGGACACAGTGAGTTTTAGCTCAATTGGATGAAGTATGCCAGGCGTGAAAAGTTTTGCAGCAGGGGGAGGAGGGGGTCCAAGAGACTTTTTTGTGCGTCTTGAGGTGATACATATGTGTGCCAATTTTCATAATACTGTGTCAAACCGACCAGAGGGGCTACACGTTGGGGGCGCTATAGAGCCATTTTTCTATGTGCGTTTCAAAACTCAGCAAATTTCAAAATTTTTTGGGCGAATGAATTTTTCTACCAAGTTTGGTGAGTTTTTGGGCATGTTAAGGCCTCCAAAAATGCGATCTCAGGGGGAAAAAAAAAATGAAAAAAAAAAAAATAATAATAATCCTAAGGGTTTCAATAGGGCTCTTGCACCATTCGGTGCTCGGGCCCTAAATATCTCATGGACGTGTTCGCAGTTTTATCTGCTTTCTTCTTTAGAATCTGAGTGACCTTGTGATGTAGAGAATTCACCACATGGTGGCAGTGTTGTGATGTTTTTAATATAGTTGACCTCAGTTACCCTCTGCACTGAAACATCCAGGAAGATCAAGGAACAAAGGGGACTAGCTGCTTTGCAGTTTCCTTCAAGGAAATAATTACAATTTTCTCAACTTTCTTCTTCCTGCATAACTGCATTTAGGTGTGTGTGTGTGTGTGTGCGCGTGTGTAAAAATAGTTTCATTTTGTCCTCCAGCAGCTGGTAGGTGAGCTGCAACACTTTCCTGTTACTATAAATACCAACTAGAAAGGAGGTCATTTGTGAAGGAATTGTGTAACACACACTTTCTTTGTGTGAAACCAGTCTGGCAAGTTTTAGTCAAAGCTGCACACATGCCATACCTACATGAACCTTTAAACATCATGTTAAAGAAATGTGTGTGCGTGTAAAAATAGTTTCATTTTGTCCTCCAGCAGCTGGTAGGTGAGCTGCAACACTTTCCTGTTACTATAAATACCAACTAGAGCAGAACATGTGTATTCATCTGCAGATAAAAATAGTCCACAACAAATACATTACTTGCTCAAGTTTGGATGACGCTTGATACAAAACCACACTGACTAGCTGTTTCAGGAAATCACTGAGAGCCACACACACACACATACACACACAAACACATTTATCTGGTGTTAGCATTTTCATTTGAATTATTGTAAAAATATTTCCTGCCTCATCCTGACAAGACAATATCAAAAATTCAATAGGTATTGAGGAATGTAGTCAATACTCAGTGCTCTTACACAACACTTTTTTATCATGAATGCATCATAGACAGAACAGAGTGCCTTTCATCAATGATGAATGAGTGATTGTTACAGGCGGATTTTGGCACTGGGATGAATGTAATCTCATTTTAGTCTGTTGAATACAGATAGGTCAATCAATGCAATCCATGCCTGCTGCTCAGTAACATGCAGATATGTTCAAATGTAAGTACCCCCTCACTTAATGATTAATTAACTTTCTCCTGGCCAACTTTTTCATTACCTTATAATGCATGTGTAACCTTTCAGTGTCAGTCTAACCCCTCTCACGATGGTCTAAACCAAGCTCACATTGTGATTCAGTGGCTACACACCTGATGCTTAGGTTGAGATGTTTACAGCTGTAACATACAGTGATGAATGGTGTGACCACTGGACTATGCACTCACAAACACAGAGATGCTGACGTGCATGACTGTGTGTTTGTGACCCGTCACATTCCAAATGTGCATCCTGTCAGCGCTGGAGAGCACTGATTGAGAATGAGTGCACTGTTGCTGCTGATTAATTATACAGATCGCAGTTGTCAAGTTCAGTTCAGGTCCAAAGCAGAACCTTGTCAGAGCTCAACATTACTATCATGTGCTTAATGTACAAGTGGGTGGACATATAGAATAACTAACTAAATATGTCAGTGACATGCCTTAGACTTAATACAAGTGCATGTTTTTACAGTGCGTGGTGACATAACATTCAGAGGTCATAGGTCATGTGATTTTTTTCACACACATTTCTTTAACATGATGTTTAAAGGTTCGTGTAGGTATGGTATGTGTGCAGCTTTGACTAAAACTTGCCAGACTGGTTTCACACACAGAAAGTGTGTGTGTTACACAATTCCTTCACAAATGACCTCCTTTCTATATTGCACATCATATTTGAGGTCTATCTCTGCTTCCCCTCACACAACAGATACTACTGTATTATACAAATGCAGAAAATAGTCCCCCCAACTGAGACTTTATGTAATTATCAGCAGTGATTTCAGAATAATGGTCCTTAGTGGGAAACCAGGGGATTCAGATGTAATGTCAGCCTCTGAACCCAACAGGAGGGGGCTGACCCACTTGCAATAACACAGTTGAATAAAATGTAGATTTAGACTTTACGTTTCAAAACATTTTCACTCTTATCTTCCAGTGAAAGAAAATATAGTAATTACTTGCTTAAGAATTAAAGACATCCACTCAAGTCCACAGTTGTGACAAGAACTCACACAGATTAGTAGCATTTGCAACTTTTATTGAAACAGAGCTCTAATGTACAAAGTCAGCAATAAAAAAAAACATTGTTTCTATTCAACCACGTGGCTCTAAAAACAATACTGCTGAAACAACGGGTCCACATGAACGTCCTGCACTGTTCCTGTGAGGATGAGAAGCTGAGGGCTGAAACAGAACCAGGCCCAGATTGTTCCATGGGTGTTCGGGGCAAGGTGTTGCATAGAGGAAGAGTGTAAAAACAAGTGTCAGTCCAATATGATAGTTCCTATTATCCCAAAAGCAATGGAAAACATCCACAGGAAGTAGCTTGAAAAGTGTTCCCCTTAAATTCCATGAGCTCACCTCCAGTTTAAGGTCATTGACAAAATATTCATACATTAGTGAAAGGAAGAGAACTGAGGTATGTTATTCAATGTACATCGAATAACTGTGTCGAGCTAAAGTTGTGTAAATGTCTGAATCAATGTAAACCCCCTTTCTTCTTTCCCCAGTACAGCAGGGACAACAAACAGACAAAACCGCAGTAGCTTATTCCAAACATAAACAAATAAACTAAAATTCAACAGGGTGGTTCTGTAGCTGAGGAATGTCTCTTGGGGAAAATGATAGGATGGCTCAGTAAAGAAAAGGTAAAAATGTGCAGAAACACGAGGTAGTACAATTACAAAGGAAACGTCCCTGTTCAGTATGACAAACATTCAGCTGTGGTTCGCTGTACAAATGTTCCACACGTATTTTTCACATTCCACTTTTCACAAGCACAATTTATAACTGTTTAGAAACCTCAATCAACCAGATTGTACCAGATGTGACCCATTTACAAGGCACCATGAATGAAAAATGTAATGCAGAAAATAAAGCTGCGGTGTTCTTGGAGTGGAATTTATTTCAAAGATAGTCCCAAGGCAAGAAGTGGGCTTAAATCATAATGTGCATATGTAAAGCCAAAACCTGATGGACTACCATCTGTCACTGGTGATTTGAAGCCAGTCTGTGCAGCAGCACCTTTAACTTCATAAAGCGCGGTCGCTTCTCATTTTCAAGTTAAAAACAGTAAGTAATTGTATTTGCAAAACATTCTTACACTCATCTCGGAAGCACGGTCGCTGTCACATATGCATCCGATATATGAAGGTCAACATGTAGTGCTTGTTCCTGCCTACGAAAGGCTCACTACAAAGTTGGGTTGGAGGACCAGGGGACCCAGGTTAAATTCCCATTGAGAGCTGTCCCGTTGTTTGACATCTCTTTCTTTCTCTCTTTAGTTTGCTCTTGGTAAAAACCTCATGGCTTGTTACCATGGTAACAACTCTCTTCTACAATATGATGTGCTGTGGAAGATAGCCTCTATTCCTGCCAGTATAGCACATCTATTCAAGCGTATAACACTACCTATCACATCAAAAAGTGAAGCTTAAGTGCAACCTTCTACTTTACGTATCTGACACAGCTGGATTGAGACCACCCTCCTTTCCTTTCCTGTGCCTTCAAGCTGACAGACCGAATGAAACAGGCTTACAACCCATTTGTAAAGACAGCTCTTACTGTGTCCCTTTTTAAAAAAAAATCTGTCATTTATTGTAATATGTAACAAACAGATTTCAAGTATTCAGTAATTGTTTTAGCCAAGAGTCAATTAACTTCCCAGAAAATGTACTACATATGATGATATCACAATATAACATTACACCCACCATGACAGAGTGTTTTATGCAGCCACTCCTATGTAGTGTACCTCACAGTAAACCAACACATCTGGAGAAACCCAACAAAAGTGATTGGTGACCCAACTGATGAATGACACAGATAACACACACTCGAGCATGTGTGCTGTCAAAGCTCTTTCATTAATTGCCATACATGGAGGTGAAGGCAGTGTCACCACCTCATGTCTGCAATGGGAGATCAGAGATCTCACCTCTCTAATGAAACCACGTCATAACATTTGGGGTGAGATAAGGATTCTCCATCAGAACTTGGCAGATGACCCTACCATCAACAGGCTCAAAAATCCCATTTCAGCATCCATATCGCAGCTTTATTTTCTTCAGATTTAACACAAGGAGACTTTCTGTGGTGCAGCAGTTCCAGGTATCAATACATGTCTGCAGAAAAACACAAGAAAAATCAAATTATATTACATATTTACATATAGAAAAAAAGAGTAGAAAAGTTGGGTAAGCATGTGACTGAAGTGCTGAAGGTTAAAGTCAACACAGTAAAATAAACTGCAGTGTTGAGAAGGGGATAATTGTGATATCAGATCTGGTTGCATCTATTAGCAGGTTACCACAGTGTCCCATTTTAATCGAGGAAGCAGTATGTGTTTCCAGATACATCTACCACCCACCAAAGATCCTCAGCAGCTTCTACAGCTGCGTCGTTCAGTCCATCCTGACCAGCTGCATCACCGTGTGCTACGGCAGCTCTACCACCATGGACCGCAAACGCCTGTCGAGAGTGGTGAAGACTGTGTCTAAGATCACCAGGACTCCTCTGCCCTCTCTGCAGAGCATCTACCAGCGCAGAGTCCACAGGAGAGCTGCCTCCATCATCAAGGACCCCACCCACCCCCAGCAAGGTCTGTTCACTCTCCTCCCCTCAGGCCGGCGGCACAGGAGTGTGAAGTGCAGGACCACCAGACTCAGGAACTCTTTCTTCCCCTCCACCATCAGACTCCTCAAAGGCTGACAGGAGTCTGTAAAAATGGACTGTACCCCGCACATACACACTGACTGTTTACATACTGACATGTTTACATGCAGTAACAGTAACTGCAATATTATTTATCTATTTATTTCTCTATGCACCTTAATATCCAATCCAATAACTGCACATGTACCATGCCGTTTACCTCCTTGCTGTATACAATGATTCATTCTCTGTTCAATTTGCACAACAGCTGATGTAGCACACATGCACATTTATATGTATATAGCTCCACTTTATACTTTATATACAGTTTATATTTGTGTACATTTTTTAGCTATTGAAATTGCTCTTTTGTAAATTATTCTATTTTTTTCCTCTTAAACCTTTATGGCATTCAGTTTGAGCAGCAAAGTAAGAATTTCATTGTACAGGCCTGGCATGGCTCTCTTCCTCTCTAACATACACACACAGTGTGTAGACACACAATTATGTGCTAAAATACTCCCTATAACTCCATATACAAGCCAGAAACTACAGTACATGAGCACAGGCCTGCAGGTAAAGGGTTAATATGGTAATTAAGTTGTTAACTGTAAAAATCACAAATTTTACCTCCTACCAACAGGGTAAACCACCAACAATCAAGAATGCATGATTATTTAGTGCCATGGCTGTACAGTCAAAAAAAGTGTGTTTATAATGTAAGTCTATGGGACAAAATGGGAGAAAAAAAGAAAATCCAGTGCTGTGCAAAAACTAATAATGCAATAAAGTCAATTTTTTTACTGATGTTTGACATGACCAAGACTATAATAAAGGTTAAAAAGAATCCAGTCCACATTCACCTTTTCTATTAAAAATGAGCCATATTGTGTGTTTTTTTTTCAATTTTCAGCACCACCCCTTATAAAATTGGTGATTAAAGGGTTAAAATCCTTGGGGAAAATGATTTTTTCACTACTGTTGATTAGAACTGAAGTTAATTAAAAGGTCTATGCAAAAAAATTTCAAAAAAATATTTATCTAATATATTTTTAAAACCGTTAAAGTTAGGGGACGTTTTTGTCCCCGAACAACACATTAGGGAGAAAAAAAGAAAATCCAGTGCTGTGCAAAAACTAATAATGCAATCAAGTCAATGTTTTTACTGATGTTTGACATGACCAAGACTATAATAAAGGTTAAAAAGAATCCAGTCCACATTCACCTTTTCTATTAAAAATGAGCCATATTGTGTGTTTTTTTTTTCAATTTTCAGCACCACCCCTTATAAAATTGGTGATTAAAGGGTTAAAATCCTGGGGGAAAATGATTTTTTCACTACTGTTGATTAGAACTGAAGTTAATTAAAAGGTCTATGCAAAAAAAATTCAAAAAAATATTTATCTAATATATTTTTAAAACCGTTAAAGTTAGGGGACGTTTTTGTCCCCGAACAACACATTAGGGTAGTGTTTGCGAACAATGCATGAGGGTTAATTGATTGAATTCAATAAGTTGTCAATTAATCGCCCCGGCAGTATTTTAGTTTTAGATTTTTTTGAAGACACTACGAGAGACTGCCGTGTGATAATCAGCGTTTCCATTTGCGCTTGTTGTAAATACTCAGGTCACATGAAGTACTTGGAATTTCTTTCTTTTTTCTTTTTTAATCAGGATGCTAGTTGAATAGAACCCGTGTTCCCAGTAGCTGCGCTCACTGTAAACAAGCTGCGCACACGCTTGATTCCTGGACATGCGTCTGTGTATGTATGCTATGAGGAGCGACAACACATTCAGACAGCAATGCTTGTGTTTCTGGACAGCTAACATCTTAATGTGACTGTTTTAAAGGACGCTCTAATGTTTTTACTTGTAAATAGCCCACTAGGTTGATAAAAGATAATATTTTGTTTACCTTTCTATTCAGGATTTATTTTATGATCCTTATGTTTAACATGCAACAGCTGAGCATATTCTATTCAATTGATTTTGTTATACTAGCCTACATAAATGTCATTGTCTGTACTGTATCCCCAATGGTACAATAAATCACTCATTAAGGAATATGACATTAGCTTTTAATCTTAGTGAAACTGAGGGAAAGGCCCAGGAAAATCGCAGCTTATCAATTAATCGTTAATCGATCGATAAGGTCATTCAACTAACGATTAATGCAACTATTTTGGTGACTGATATTAAATACTGTGTATTTGTGACAAATGTGACAAACACTGTGAGATGTAAAAAAAAACATGAAAAAACAACACTCAATCAGGATGGAATTATTAGTTTAAGATGGCAGCTTCACATAGACTAATACATCCTTATTTTTGCACCGTGTGGCTGACTTTTTGAAATACCCTACATATTCATCAATTCTATGATCCATTTAATTTCCTCAATGAGGAACAGCAAGTAAAATTATTGTACAGTGTGGTGTACAGCATAAAAACGTACAATAACAATAATAGTTCCCTGGATCCTAAAAATGTGGTACATACTTGTAAGGAACCACAAGAACTGTTACCAATGGAATGTCTCAGTTTCCACCACAACCAAGTCTCTGTTTAGCATATTAGGTTCCTAAGAGCAGCCACAGAATACAAATTCAACATCAAGATTAACTGACTTCTTCCTGTCTGTCATTAAAATAATGAAGACGAAATAGCTTGGTCATGTGTGAAACATGTACAATGCCAACAAGGTGTCTATACTATTTAGATTTTGGGTCAAATTCTAAACCGTCTCTCCTCACTTTGTAAAGAAACATCTGTCACCAGTTCAGGTTGTTTTCCTTCAGGAGACACTTTCACCTTCCAGTCAGCTGCTGTGTACTACTGTGTGTGGGCACAGAGGATGTGCAATCTACTGCAGCTTATAAACACAGATATGTGCTGAGTCAGTGCAGCAGTGCCACACTGCAGCAGCAAATAGTTTCTGCTTCTAGAACAATGCCCACTGCAGACTGCCCTGCCTGCTGAATATACACAAGCTGAACAGCAATCAGTGCCTTCAGTCACACAAAGTATAAAGTCTGGGTGGCTTGTATTCAGGAAGTTTAAATTGAGGAAGGGCAGGTTTTAACTAGGTCTTCTCTCAATGTACTATGTTTTTCCCCCCAATCAAATCTCTGCAATGAATATTATAGTGCCCTATAGTAGAGCTGGAGCATCTATTAAACCCTGCAGCACAAACAGGCATTTGTTAAACCAGGCCAGCAGCCCAATGTGAAAAGGATTGGTGTGTTTTAGGATGTGCAGTTGCTTGGCCGGCCCGTCACACAGTCTGCTGCCAGCTTTGCTGTCATACATTTCCACACGCACTATGTTACATAACTGACTTAAAGGGGTTCAGGCGGGGATTTAGAGCTGCAACCTGTTGAGACAACATGCGTTACTGCTGACTTGTCACTTTTATTAAGCATGAGAATGTGGCTGACTGATTGGGGTGGATTCACCCTTTGACACAGGAATGTAACAAGACACCCTGTTGCTGGTTAATGGGAGGCCTCACAAATGTCTTAAAAATGATTAAGTGAGGCTTCAACAACCTCAATGACATCTACGGTACTTGTCTTCACCAATAAACTCACTAATATTAGAGAAACAATAAATGAAGATCTCTCCACAGCAGCCAGTATGCTGCCACCTTTAGAAACCTCTTTTAGCACTAATCCACCTCTGGACAGCTTCCTGCCCTTAGATCAGATCAACTTGTCATTAACAACAGCATGTGTACCACAGGCAATGGCTGTTATCAGACCTTATACTTAAAAAAACCTTCACATGAAGGCAGCTTAGCAAACTACAGACCGATCTCTAACCTCACTTTTATTTCTAAGATACTTGAAAGAGTGGTTGTACGTCAGTTAAATAACCACCTGCATAAGAACAGTCTGCTTGATGTTTTCCCAGTCCGAATTCAGAGCCCACCATAGCACAGAAACAGCACTGGTTAAAGTTACTAATGACCTCCTCATGGCTCCAGACTGTGGACTTGTCCTGGTGGATCTCAGTGCTGCCTTTGACACCATAGATGACAGCATTTTACTACACAGATTAGAACATGAGATTAGGATTACAGGGACAGCACTAGGCTGGTTTAAATCATATTTATCCGATGGATTTCACTTCGTTCATGTTAACGAACGTTAATGTTGACGTTTACTCCTCACATACAAGGGTTAATCACGGTGTTCCAGGGTTAGTCAGACTAGAGGCATGTCTAAAGGACATAAAGGACTGGATGACCGCCAATTTTTTACTATTAAACTCAGACAGAACTAAGGTCATTTTTTTGGTCTCAAACATTTTAGGGCAAGATTATCTGTTAATATTCTCTCTCTGGAGGATTGATCAAGACATGTCATTAATCCCTTATATTAAACAGATCTTTAAAACCGCCTTCTTTGACCTCCGTAATATTGCTAAGATCAGGAGCATCCTCCCTCAGAATGATGCTGAAAAGCTTGTTCGTGCTTTTGTTACGTTTAGACTGGACTACTGCAAGTCACTATTATCACAATGTCCACATTACTTCATTAACAGCCTGCTGCTGATCCAGAATGCAGCGGCTAGAGTCCTGACAGGAATCAGCAAAAGAGATCATATCTCTTCTGTTCTAGCGTCTCTTCACTGGCTCCAAGTAAAATTTAGAATAGACTTTAAAATTATCCTACTTAGATATAGGGCTCTACATGGTCACAGAGTGCAGGTTTACTTGTAGCACCTAGAATTCATAAAAGTAGAATGGGAAGACAAGCCTTTAGATATCAGGCATCGCTACTATGGAACTAGTTACCAATCTGGGTCCGAGAGGGAGACACCGCCGTAAGACTTAAAACCTTTCTGTTTACTAAAGCGTATAGTTAGCCTCTACGGCCCACCACCACCTCTATTCCCCCACCTCCTTTCTCCTTCTTCTTCCCTCCTGACCCCTCATCAGGCCGACGTATGATCCATTATTTCATGGTACTAACTGTATGTCCAGTTTTCCTCGTAGTTTTGGGTCTCTTCCTCCCTTTTTCTCTCCCCATCTGTATCCCTCCATTCACATCAACATTCTCGACAGCATTTGGCCTTCTGACAAATCCAGTGTCTACTGTCAACACCTGCCCATGTCATTTTCCATGTAGTACTAGTATAAAGCTGGATCCATACTCCACGAGAACAGAGAACTTGGTCCTCCCTGCCGACGTTACGCCCACAAAATATCATTTTTCTCTCGAAGAGCCTGTTCTGCAGCTCTCTCGGACACATGGCCCGGGCAAAACTTTTTCTCTCAGTGGTGTGAGAGAACAATTCTGTGATTGGTCGGAATTTAGTGGGCGTGATGAATGTGGAGAAGTGCAAGAGCTTCTTCAGGTGCAGAACACAGACAGAAGAAGGAAGTAAAACGACAATGTACAGTTTAGATGAGCAGCTGGCAAACAGCTCCTGGAAGGAGAAAAACGGCGCACAGAGGAGTCTGTCCAAAAGGTGGCAATAAAAATTAATCCCAGTATTGATCACAGCGTTACAGTGGCTGGACGCGGACATTAAACACCGGAAGATGGGATGTATTATTGCAGACAGTCATCCACACATTCACAGAATTAAATTCACACAGACCAGAGGTCTGCTGTACAGTCAGCTACACTAATCTTCTATTTATTGTCATGCTATTCACCCTCTTCCCTGAACATTATCAGCTCGTTAGGCCAGGTAACCACGGCTGTGCGCACAATTTGCAAAAATCCTTTACACTTTGAGCTCTATGTGTTGGACATACAAGGGAGCTGAAAGGGGGATGGTGGAGAGGTGGCGGGGGTTTCAGCAGACTGCTGAACAACAGAGGCAGGCTCAGCGAGCACTTACCCGCACCCTGCTCAAAAGACATGCTTCCCATCCCCCTACCAGAGAAAGGCATGTGATGTAACGGTAAACAAAGGCAAAAGGTGTCATCCAAAGTCCCACAAAAGGCAGCGGAATCTGCCATCTGAGAAACGGGTAGGTAGTGCAACATTATGCATACTGTCCAAATGTACATGTACTGTATACATACATGTTTAGTCACAATTTTACACAAACAGCGGCATCTGTGGCCCTGGGATCAGTGGGTGGCAGGGCTTCAGTTACACAAGCCCAACTCACAAACACAACACAAATGTCAGTAACTGCTGTTATAAAATACATGCTCTAAGCAGGACAGCAACAGCAGGCCCGCCCTCCTTTTCTCTACCATTTGATTGCAGCCATACATAAATTCCATAGCACATGTCCCAACAACTTGCATGCCAAATGCCAATGCTACTTAAAAAACAGGGATTAGGGCACAGGTTTGAACGCACCCAACCATACCAAAATGTGTATATGGAGTGCAAAAATACAACTGGTACTTAAAATAATAATTGTCCAGAGAAATAATATCAGTAGATCATATACGCCCCTAATTCCAAACAAATTGGGACACTGTGTAAGACGTAAATAAAAACAGAATGCATGATTTGCAAATCTCATACTGTATTCCCAATAGAACATAAAGATCATATTAGCTGTTGTAACAGACACATTTTAGTATTTCATGGAAAATATGAGCTAATTTTGAATTTGATGGCAGCAACACATCTTAAAAAAAAGTTGGAACAGGGTGATGTTTATCATCATATCTTTTCTTTTAGCTACTGCCTGTAAAAAGGAGACCAGCAGCTGGAGGTTTAGGAGAGGAATGGTGTCCTGTTCTTGTCCGATGCAGGATTCTAGCTGCTCAATAGTCCTGGGCCTTCATTGCTGGATTTGTCGATTCATGATGCGCCAAATGTTTTTTATTGGTGGAAGGTCTGGACTGCAGGCAGACCAGTTAAGTATCCGGACTCTATCCTGCAAAGCAATGCAGTTGTGGATGCAGTATGTGGTTTAGCATTGTCCTACTGAAACATGTAAAGCCTTCCCTGACAGAGATGTCTGGATGGGAGCATGTGTTGTTCTAAAACCTCGATGTGTCCTCAGCAATTTCCAGCAGAGAATCATGTCTGTTTTTAATGCAGTGCTGCTTGAGGGCCAGTGTTTGACCTTTGACCTTGTCCCTTACAGACACTCCTCCTGATTCTGTGAATCTTTTGATGATATTGTTCTGTAGATGGTGGGATCCTCAAAGTCTTTGCAGTTTTATACTGAGGAAAATTATCTGAAATTGCTCCACAATTATTAGAACCTAATTAGTTGTCCGATGCTCCTTTTTTTGTGCTTCTTACTTTTTCAGCCTTTTTGGTGCCCCCACAACCTTTTTAAGATGTGTTGCTGCCATCAAATTCAAAATGAGCTCATATTTTCAATGAAACAATGTCCCAACAACATCAACATGTTGACATCTGACATGTTCTTTATGTTCTGATAGGAATACAATATGGGTTCATGAGATTTGCAAATCTTTACATTCTGTTTTATTTACATTTTACACAGTGACCCAACCTTTTTGGAATCTGGGTTGTACAGAATGTTGCTACTACTTCTAGATGGCAAGTAGTCACAGTGATTATGGCTGTATCAGCAAAGAGAGCTGGCACATATGTGGAGCTCATATCAACAACAGCAATGGCGGAAGGCAGTGAAACTGAGCAGCTCATTCCTCCCTCCTTTAGTGTACTTCTTCCTTGAGTGTTTTTAAAAAAATGTTGGATCCCCTTTTACATTTCAAACTTGGCTGATTAAACATATTTATTGTTACTGGCTATATGCCAGAAATTAAACGGATAAATATTTTTAGCCATTACCGACCATCCCTAACCAGAAACCATTGCACAACTCTGATTAAAGAGGTGGCATCCTACACTCAGGTATCACTCATCTCATCTATTTGCCATGTTGCCAAGGCACCTATCCAGCTATAGTCTGTCAACAGATAATTTTCTTAACACCAAAACTTGTCACACTGCAACTCTTGAAAAATTTCCAGAGGATCTATATGTGAGAATGAAAATGTCCAATACTCTTGCGTATGCACAAGTACATGATGGGCCATTATGATTGAATCATTAACTACATTACAATTGTGAGGGACAGGGATGCAACCAACTGTACTGTGCATGACCAACAGTCATGTATAGTGACTTAGCAGTTATCGGAAAGAAAAGGAAAGGAAAACGCATTACCTGTTTGACAGTCTGGTTGAGGGTCATGTAGCACATGTAACCTGGTCCATTCTGGCCTGCAGCTGAAAAGCATCGGGTCGGTCCTGAGGGTTGACGGCGAGCATGTCCCGAAGCAGCTTTGTCACCCCGTCCGACATGCACGACCTGCGTTTCTGTGGGATGTCCAGCACCATCTTTGGATTCTCTAGCAGTGCCTCACCCACCGGCACAATGTCAGCTCCCTGTCTCACATACGTTCCTAGTAGCTCCCGCTTAGACTCAGCATCAATGAAAGTGATTCTCTCCAACATGGCCCATATGATGATTCCTAAGGCAAATATGTCAGCCTTGGCTGTGTAGTGGCCCTCCCACACCTCTGGAGCCATGTAGAAGTCTGAGCCGCACGCAGATGACAGCCAAAACTTGTTGATGTTTTTGTTCTTGTCTTCCCCCTCTTTGCTCTCGCTGGTGCTTCCGAAACCAGCGCAGACTTTACTCAAGCCAAAGTCAGCCACTTTCAGAACCGGAGTCCCTGACTTCTCTGAAATAAGGATGTTGTCAGGTTTGAGGTCTCTGTGCACAATGTTGTTCTCATGCAGGAACGCAACGGCGCTTGTCAGCTGGAGCATAAAGCTGCTGTTCGTTTGCGGATTGGGCCGTCGTGACAAGATGAACTGGTTGAGGTCACCCCCTTCACAGAACTCCATGACGAACCACAGGTAACAAGGCGTCTCTGGAGGACTGAGCACCCTCTCTCCTGCAACAGCAGCAGAGCAGCCATTCAGACACTGATGCAATAATACATAACATTCACAAGACACACTGTATTTGTCATTCTCTATAAGGGTGTTTCTTGGAAAAGATGAGTGCTGACAGATCAGAATTTTAGAAGAGAACGATAAAAATACACAGTTGTAATAGAGTTTAGGACATGACCTGGACAGGGGTCACTGTGTAGCAAATGTTTTAAGAGCAGGTAATAAACTGTGACTCCTCTGCCCTGTTAGATCCTGATCTCAAAACAACTAAAAAAATGACATCTGACTGTGGTATAAGTGATTGGATTTCAGTGTGTCTTCCTTGTGTCTTGGGTGTGTACAATAAGTCGAGTTTCATCTAATAATAGACTGCCCCCTTCTGATTCCAGAACCAGTCCACTGATATTTCTGACAAAGGATCAAATTTCAACAGCCACAACTACTAAGGAGGTCCAAAGGGACACACACAGCCAAACTGTTAGCTTAAGTAACAAGATGACAGTAGCATTATGTGTTTACTGCAGATGCATAATGATCCAGCCCAGCACGTAAAGACAGGCTTGACAAGGATCTGGCAAAGTAACTTAATTGTCAATGGAATGTGAAAATTACACAGTCAACACAACAGACACCATTTTAGTGAGTGGAGCTCCTTCACAAAAAAATCCACCCATCCCCCAGTGAGCCTGTGTCATGGCGACAACAACAATTCTCCTTGAAAGGCCTCTAGATAAAACAAAGCTAAACACAAATATAGTGTGACTGTTAAAGACAAACGAAACCGATTGGTTCATTTATGATACGGCGTTAGTTAAAACCAAAAGCAGGTATTCTTTCCCTCTCATTTTAGCTAAAGTGACTGAACTTAAACAGCTAGAGAGCTAAAGTGAGCTCACCTTTGAGTGAAGTCTCCACCAGGCAGAGGTACTGTTTGGAGCGCTTGTTGCCATGACTCATTTTCTGAGCCATACCGTTCCTCTGCAGGACACACTCTTCCAGGTGCACCACATTCTCATGCCGTTTGTCCAGACTTGCCAGCGCCCAAAACTCCTGCAAAGCTAGTTCTACGTTTTCCGGCGCGTCGCATCGCAGTTTCTTCACAGCAACTTTAGCACCAGACCTCCGGGCAACGGCTTCGTACACCACACCGTATGTCCCTCTTCCTACCTCCCGCAGCAGATTGTAGCGGGGCGCCATAACCCTTCGCTCCAGGTCGTCCTGCTTGGAGACACCGGTGTCTTCCTCCATGTCATGGCCCTCTTCCGTGTTTCCCACGCTGAGACACCGCAGCACACTGGTCTCGTCCACTCGCGCTCCAGTGCGTTGTTTGTTGCGGGCTCTAGCGCTCCTTGTGCGTTTCCGCCAGTTGTAACCATCAGCCGTCTCCATTGGTTCTTCGAATCCTTCACCATGAAAACAGAAATGGTTACATTTTGTCAGCAACACCATCCACGCAACCCTTCACTTTTTGACTGAAGGAGAAACCGTAAAGGAAACTTGCTGAGCAATGTTAAAGAATGGGAGGAGTGTAAAGTGTGGGAAAGATGCGGAAAGTAACAGCTTATCCGGTTATTACTTTCAAAACAAAACACCAAACATGTCTTTTGTGAGGATGCTTAAAGTGACACTGTTGTAATTAAATAATCACAAACCATTATTATCTCTTTGTGATAAGTAGTCTCTCATCTCCCTAACAACGGAACATCGGTCAGCCTGTCTGTTTTGATTTTTGCATACTTACCTTGTAACGACTTCCGGCATGTCTCAGTCTCCATGCGGGAACTTGATGTCACTCAATGGTCAGGGTTAGCAGGTTCAGATGTACCATTGTCAAAGAACACGGTGTACCAGAACACATTTGAAAAAAAACATGGCGTATCCTGTGGTTAACGTACCGTATGGAATTATCTACTAGCCAATAGCTAATAAAGTAGCGTTAAAATGATACATTTTGCAGTTTAGAAAAAAATCCTACATAATCTCGGGGTAAATCTCGGTATTGTAGAGGACTCGGTATCAAAGTTCACGTGAAAAAAATCTGTTAGGGTTTGGATATGTAAATAAATAGTGGCTAATTCAGTGACAGGACAAATGTCGGTGAGGTCGCAAAAAAGCGGGGTTTCAGTTCTTTGTTGACATTTTCCTAATTTTCTCCCCCCCGCCATTTCCCTACAGATGGTTTATTCCTTCCTTCTCCCATCCAGCATGGTGTTTCACGTGCGCGACCACGGCGAAGGACACGTGTTGTAGTCCATCGCCGCAGTGGAGGGGGAAACAGATGATATAAAGACACATTAATGGTTACCCAACATTGAAAGAAAAAAAAGCTTTATTTAAAATAACATTTCATTGTTGATTAACAGCATATGTGCATCAATTACATTATAAAACACTATATATTTTGTGTAAAAAAAAAAAAGGCTCAGTAGTGTGTGTGGCCTCCACATGCCTGTATGACCTCCCTACAACACCTGGGCATGTTCCTGATGAGGCGGCAGATGCACCATCAGATCCAGGACACAGTTCATCCGGCTGGGTGGTGTCCTGTCTGATACGGTGATGAGTGGTGTAGGAGCCCCACAGGGCACTGTGCTTTCTCCATTCCTGTTCACCTTATACACCTCAGACTTTCAGTACAACTCAGAGTCATGTTACTTACAGAAGTTTTCTGATGACTGCAGGTGTGGGGTGTATAAGTGGTGGACGGGAGGAGGAGTACAGGGGGCTGGTGGACACATTTGTGGAGTGGGCTGGAGGGAATCGCCTGCTGCTTAATGTAGACAAGACCAGAGAGATGGTGATTGACTCAGGAAGAAGGAAACAACATCGCAGCCCCTTTGCATCCTGGGTAAGGATGTGGAGAGGGTGCAGGAGTATAAGTACCTGGGAGTGACCATCGCAGCCTGAGCTGGAGGACCAACAGCACACAACTGCACATTTTTTGCTTCTGCACCTACGTTTATTTTTTTATATCTTGCTGTAAATAATGTTTATACTGTTTAATTTTGACTGTTAGAGGTATGTTTTTTTATTCTTTGGTATGCTTGAGTGACTGTACTTTTCTGCTGCAACAGTTAAATTTCCCAGCTTCGGATGAATAAAGCATATTCTATTCTATTCTATTCTATTCTATGCTCTCCTGAGGGATCTCCTCCCAGACCTTTATTAAAGCTTCAGTCGACTCTTGGACAGTCTGTGGTACAACTTGGCGTTGGTGGATGGAAGGAGACATGATGTCCCAGATGTGCTCAATTGGATTCAGGTCTGGGGAATGGGCAGGCCAGTCCATAGCATCAATGCTTTCATCATGCAGGAACTGCTGACACACTTCAGCCACATGAGGCCTAGCATTGTCATGCATCAGAAGGAACCCAGGGCCCACTGCACCAACTTATGGTCTCACAATGGATCTGAGGATCTCATCCCGGTACCTAATGGCAGTCAGGGTACCTCTGGCTAGCACATGGAGGGCTGTGTGGCCCTCCAAAGAAATGCCTCCCCACACTATTACTGACCCACCACCAAACCGTTCATGCTGGAGGATGTTACAGGCAGCAGAAGGTTTTCCACGGTGTCTCCAGACTCTGTCACGTCTGTCACATGTGCTCAGTGTGAACCTGCTCTCATCTGTGAAGAGCACAGGGCGCCAATGGCGAATCTGCGAATCTTGGTGTTCTCTGGCAAATGCCAATCACCCTGCACAGTGTTGGGTTGTAAGGACAAGCCCCACTTGTGGACGTCGGGCCCTCATACCACCCTCATGGAGTTTCTGACAGTTTGAGCAGAAACATGCATATAAGTGGCCTGCTGGAGGTCATGTTGCAGGGCTCTGGCAGTGCTCCTCCTGTTCCTCCTTGCACAAAGGAGGAGGTAGCGATCCTGCTGCTGGATTGTTGCCCTCATATGGCCTCCTCCACGTCTCCTGGTGGCCTGTCTCCTGGTATCTCAGCACCTGCAGAGCCTCTCCTTTATAGGGGTTGTCTTGATAATTGCCTCTCATTTCCACCTGTTGTCTGTTTCATTTGCACAGCAGCTGAAACTGATTCACAATCAGTGTTGCGTCCTAACTGGACAGGCTGATTTAACAGAAGTGAGACTGACTTGGAGTTACATTGAGTTCTTTATGTGTTCCCTTTATTTTTTTGAGCAGTGTATATCTAGGATATATGTATATATATGGGAATGAATAGTTTTTAATGTTACAAAACCTTATTCTTAAAATGATCGATCAAAAACAGTAAAACACAAAAAATGGAGACTAATGTGAATGGAAACATAGAAAATAGGCCAGTCGTGTGCTGGTCTATGCCAGCATTATTTGTCATTACATTCACACAGGTGCCCCCTTGTGCTTATTAACAGAACTACAAAACCAAAGAGGAAAAAACAAAATATAAAAACCTTCATTTAAAAGTAGCTGAAACAAATAAAAAACAGCAAGTGTATTTTATGTTTTTATGTAGGCTATTTGTACAAATATTTACTAAAAACGATCATCCAATAACAATGTAGGCTAATACATGATGAAATTGTCACACAGCCAAATCCCTGAAAATACAATATTAAAATTTTAAAAATTACCTAAAATAACTTCATAAGAATTCATTGATAAAAAAAGGTCGGGCTCTCTAAAAGGTAAGGCAGTGTTAAGGCTAGCCTCCCTACATGTCTGCAAAAACATGAGTTATATCACACGTGTCAAACCAAGGCTCGCAGGCCAAATCCGATCCGCTGCAATGTTGTATCCAAGATGTCCAAAATTCAGCCTTAATCTTTTTTTGTAAATGTCAGTAAAAATGATTTATTGTGTGAAGCAACAAATCGGCAAAGATCAAAGGTAGGCGCAATTACTCAGGCCGTTGTTGTACGGCTGTGAACAATAAAGGTGTTTCAAACCGAAAAGGAAAGTGGATGGTGACCACAGTTTCAAAGACGGACACAGCAGTATATTTTGAGGGAGTTTGGTGGAAACAATCCTGCCTGATGTGCAAAGAAACTTTATCGGTATGGAAGTTATTAATTTACGGTATATAATTTGTCTTAGTTCATCTGTGGCACTGACTTTTGTCTCATGTGTGTGTGTCTGATGTTTAATTGATGTTAGATTCAACCTAACAAAGAGAAGTTGGGAGGAAACTATTGTTTACTTTAGGTTACAGCAGACAGTATTATTTGGTCAATCATAAGTTGTTTGCCATATCTGCAATGGACTTAAAGAGAGATTTACAGGCTAAAATCAGATCCCCCCCAATAAAAAAACAAAAAAAAAGTGGTCCCTTCGTAGAAGACAAGGTCCAGAGTGGCCCCCGATCAATTTGAGTTTGACACCCCTGAGTTAAATGATATAAACAATAAGAGCTGCCATCTCACAGATGACATTAGCACTTGTGGCTCTTGTGACTACAATACAAAAAATGGAGTTTCAAACAAAATACAAAAAAACATTTGAATCTTCTGGAAATAAATGATCACATCTAGCTATAAAAACTTCACACCAGTTGTAAGACTTATAAGAGTAAGACTTTCCATTTACAAATTCATTAATGTAAAAAGTATATGTAAATCAGAGCAAAAAAATCCATGTTTTCCCTGAATGTGTGATGACTTTCATAGGCAGATAGACAGTCAGAGTTGGTACAGTGCACTGGCACATTGCACTGATATCTTCTCTGCATCTGCAACTGCGTTGTTACGAGTGTAGTGATTCAGGAGATGGTTCCAAGTTGGACTGCGCCTGAGCAATGCTTGGTTCCCTTTAACAGAGAAGACACACGTTATAAGGCTTTGCTTAAAAGAGTATTCAGATCACTTTATTTTTCGCATGTTTTGTTGTAGATTACATTTTAAACAGATGCAGCTATTTTACATTATGATTAGAAAAAAAACGATGAGAATGATGTGACATGTCAAGTTATAGTGCATGCAAGGCAAGAATTTGAATGTTACATGTTACTAATGTAAAACAGCCTGTGTATCATTGTCAATGGAAATGACTCCAAAGGTATGTGCTCACTGAAAATGTGTGGCTGAATGATGATGGCTTGCTTGCTAATGCAGAGCCAATATAACAGAATGTATCAAATTCATCCAAACTTCCTGGAGCTAAACTGGCCATTAAACCTGTCTGCATAGTAATTGTGACTTACTTACGGCTAGCTGGTTCAGTCTAGCTTACTCGGTCTGCATTATCTTCAGTAAAGCACTAAGCAGATAATGCCAAAGCCACATAATTGCTTGACCTAATGTTTGCAAACACCTATAATGTTCTACACTGTAAATTGTAATTGTAAATTGTTGTGGTGCACCTACATTACAGGTAGCCGGCCCTGTATGGTTGTAGCAAGCTAAATTTGGAGATGACAAACCAGCTAATTTAGTGGCCAAAGGATTACTATTATGCAATCAGAAAGTATCTTGCTAATGGTAAAATTACCTAGTAAATGAGCAATCTTAGCAGGACCAGCTAGCTGTTATATAGCTTCACCACTTTACTGCGTTTAGACTAAATCTGCTTTACTACTAACACTCAGGTGGTAAACATACACAAAAAGTACAGTTTACTTGACAACCTTGGGTGAAAGGTGAAAAAGAAAAGACAAACTTAAACTGTTTAAGCAGAATTCCAAACCCTATGACTAGTAGTCAAAACGACTCCTCATAACCTGCTAAAACCCTCTTTACAGTGAAGCATGGTGGTGGTATCCTGCTATATGCGTAAGAGACAGAAACAGAGAGACTACTCACTCCAGAACAGGGTTGGGCAATTATTTTTTTGCGAGGGTCACATACACATCCATAAGAAAAGCAAAGGGCCGCATTCTTTCATAAATAATCATATAAATTGGAGACCACTGGCACAGTATCTACCTTTATAAATATGCTCCTGTTACATTTTCATCACTGTAAGAATCTTTTGCTGTCATTTATTTACTGGTTACTCCTCTGTCCTCTCTGTGTGTCCATGTCTACTCTTAGTGTGTTCTGGTTGTATGTTGAAACACACACACAGTGCAGAGCAGCACAGATGATGTAAAGATATGTTTACAGAAGAAAACCATTAGAGTTAAAGTAAAAGTTAAAGTAGCAAATCCCAGAGTTGTGCTTTTTAAGAGCAGATGGCAAGGAAATATGTCGGCTGCAGCACCGCGGTAACATCAGAATGTGCCGTAGAGTTTCTGTGTGCTTTACCGTACATTGCAGCATAGTCGCGCAGCATTTTTAAAGTGTACAGAGCACGACCGTGTCTCTCCAGAGAGTAGATGGGATTGCGCAGTACAGCGGCGTGGAAGAGACAAGGAGTGTTGGAAAGATGTTACCGCTAATGCCCTGCTCAACAGCTGACTTTTAATATTGTGCGCGCGGTCCGTGGGCCGCATTAAAGACGCAAGCGGGCCGGGTGTGGCCCGCAGGCCGTACTTTGCGCAGGTCTGCTCCAGAAAGATCATGTCACAGTTTACCCTGACATGATCTTTCTGGAGCAGACCTGCGAGTGTGCAAAAAGTGAAATAAGAGATAGACTCCAGTATCTCACCGATGATGCACAGTCCTTCCTTGGCCCTGGTGATGGCCACATTTGTCTGGTTGGGATCCCCCACAAAGCCCAGATGTTTGGACAGCCATGCTCTGTCTGGTTCACTCTCAATTTCATTATGTGGTAGAGAGCACACTGTAGATATGAGGATGTAGCGCCATTCGCTTCCTGCAAGACAAAACGTGCCACGATTGAGCCATCAAGGTTTTTCTGAGTTTTTGCAGAAATGTGTATGCATCAATAGATATTGATTGCCCTTGTGAGGGTGAATTGTATTAGTAAGCAAAGAATCTGCCCCCTTGGTGTGCAGCTTCCCAGTTGAATTAATGTAGAAGAATCTGCCGTGAGTGGATAACAGAGTAGCTACTACTAAGACTAATCGGGCTAATCCTTAACTGGCTGTTTGCAATACTCAATCCGCAATAATGTTACAATAGGAGACACAGCTAGCTATCTGCAGGTTAAATAGAAAGTGAATGTAAACATATACACATTGGATACAGACATAATACTAAGCCTAACTGTAACTGTGATGTTTTGTTATGGTCATTTTTGTCCACTGTTCCATTTTGGTAATTTATGTTTCAGCAGCCAATCTACTTGCTTTAAAGGAACAACAGTGATACTGCTGCACGTCTTGTCCTCTGCTGTGCAGAATCTGGCTTCAAGATGATGGTTTGTTTCCTCGCTTTTGTGCAAAAGGGCCGACCTAAAATCATCCTTCTGTACATACAATCTATGGTTGTTACAGCAACATAGACTGCATCATATTATGTTGTTTTGTTGTTGACTCTCTCTGCTGACTGACTTCCTGCCAGCTCAATCTTGTGCAATTTGATGCAGCTCAGCCATAACACGTCTCAAACGCACCCGATGGGGCAAGAGGAACAATTTATGCACTTGAACTATGGAAAATGTTTCCACTTTGGTGTGGTGGTCTTAACTGAGTAAAGGATGTGTAACAGAGATATACTCCTTACCTTGACTTTTTGTGATTGTGGTAACTGTAATTTTATTCATCTTCTTCTTTTTCAGCTCAGTCTTGATTTCTGAGACTTGGGCATTATAAGGTGAGAGAATCGCAATGCTCTCCTCTTTAATTTTGCCTATTGTCACTAGCTTTTCAGCAATGGCAATCTGCAAGAGAACCAGAACATGAAACCGTGACACGATTAGTTCAGTAGCACCCTTTAGAAATCTCTACTTTGGAATCACAAAGGAAAGAGTGTTGAATACAGTACCACTGTGTCTCTCTCTTCCTTGTTTGCTTTGGAGTTCTCGTTGCCCTTGGCTGTGCTGACAACCAGGCTGATGGTCTGTCCGATGACATCCCCAAAAACTATTGGCATCACCTTGTCGTCAACTCGCAGGACGCTGTTTGGCCTTTGCACCCCAGTTTGAAGCTGTCCTTCATAGAATTCATTGGATGGGAATTCACATATATCCTTGTGCTGTAACAACAGATAATAATTATTGGCAAAAATTTCAAATCCTAAGCACAGGCATGTGGCAGTATAATATGAGTACAGTAAGTATTGTAGCGCTAGTGTTCAATGTTCTGCTTGAAACTTGAAGAATATGCACCTTTATTATGACATACATTTCATATGACCTAAGGCTTTTGGATTTTACTGCACAAAACACACAACATTTTTATATAACATTAAATGTTCTCACCATTCTGTACTGGATGTTCAGCATGACTGCCCTGTTCTTATGAGGAATATAGCGTTCAAACAAAGACATGGCCATTCCGAGTTTTTTCACTTGCACATTCCTCACAATAGGGCGCAGCTGTTTGTGGTCACCAATCAGAACAATCTGAAAGTCATATTGTAAGATAGTAAGACAATGAACGACACATAATGACAAGTTCAACCATCAAGTGAGCCTTGCTAGTTTGAAAAATATAAAAAATAAATTAATCTATCCCACCAAAGCCTTGTACTTTCTCTGTCTGTGTTCTGCACGTGGAAGTCGCTAGCCATATTTATATTACATATAACTCAAATATCCAATTGTAGAGCCTTGTGCCTCTGACGTAGTACATCAAAGATGTCTCATGAAGACAAGAGAAGTATCTCCCCTGACTAGCTGAGTCGTCGACACATCTGAAAAGCAGCTCTGGATGCAATAATAGACGCGTAGCGGACCGTTATCTCAGCGCGAAAGTGCGTCATTCTGTAAACCCCTGTTATACACTTCTATTTCTTACTGGAAGATGATCTGGGTGAACAGGGGAGATATCGCTCTCAGACGCTCAAAGTAAACAGTGCTCCTTTGATTTAGCACAGCTTCATTATTCAACTCTCTCAGGGAGCTAAGCCCCCAGTATCTGTGAACCCTAGTGACGTCCATGGTTCTGCAACTTTAAAAGTTTGCTGTTCATACATGATCGCTGGATTCACATCTACAGGATTACAGTCATGTTTCAACTTTAGCCCTCCTTTAATTCTATGTCTTTGTGTAAAAACATGTTACAAAATCATCTGATTGATCATCTGTTAGTGTTTGTACTAGCCAAAAACAACCTCAGATGGATAAAAAAAAGTTACTTCACTGTGCCATTATTTATTTATAAAACATTAACCCAAAAAGAAAAAATGTCTTCAATATTGTGTCCTCTCTAACAGCTTCCCCAGGATTTACGTAGGTGAGCTGCAGCAGGTGCTGCTGATCATCAGTCCTTGATGAATTGATCATCAGCTTGTGTACAGACCTCTAAAAAAACAGACGTTTTGACAGTTTGCTGCTCTGGAACATTCAGGTGTGTGTTAACACATTGACAAGAGAGAAAGACATAAACAATGGTGTTAGAGAAGCAACTGTTGCTGCACATCAATCTGGAAAGACTTATAAAACCATTTCAAACTATTTGGAGTTCAATGTTCTACTGTGAGAAAGATTATTCACAAGTGAAAACATTCAACTGCTGTCAATCTTCACAGGAGTGGACAGCCCAGCTAATTCACCACAAGATCAGGGAAATACACAAAAACCCCAAGAGCTACATGTCAGAGCCTACAGACCTTACTGAGCATGCTCAGTGTTAATGTGACAGCACAATTAGAAGAAGACTGGACAAGTACAGTTTGTTTGCTGTGCTGGGACATTAAGAGGACGGGAATGTCCAAAAAATCCAATGAAGCAATGTTGTGAAAAAGAATGGACCTAAATTAATCCACAGCAATGTAACAGATAAAGTCATACACCAATACTTCAAGTTATTGCTGCTAAAAATAGAACTACATACTACTGAATCATGAGGTGTACTTAGTGTTGAAAGTGTTTTTTTTTCTTTTTGGCTTTATTTTTGCTATATAAATAATGGCACAGTGAAAAAAATCAAAGTTATGATATTTGTCTGAGCTTGTATTTGCTTGTATTTGTAACGCACCAAAATCAGATGACTTTTTAAAATCATGTAGACACACACATTACACACATAGCCAGAGATCAGTGAGCTGGTGGCTTTCAGCAGTAAGGGAGGATTGTCTTTGTGTCCAATGTAGAGGTTTTAACAAGATACTCAATAAATACCTTTTCTGGCCTGTTGCAGACCAATGGGATCATGGACTGGGGTTCAGTGGCCATTGCACATTCGTCAATAAGGATCTGACGTGCACTGACAGTCTCAGTAATGCTTGGGCTGGAAGACTGTGCGCATGTGCACAGGATGATATTATGCCGTTGAAGCTCATATTCCCGAGCTTTTTTTAGAAGTTTTTTGTATCTGGGGGAAAAACAGTCAATGCAGGTCAAATATACAGCATTCTTTTACATTTGGAGTACCAGGAGAAAACCCATGCAGGCAAGAGGACACCATGCAAACTCCACACAGAAAGACCTTACCCAGGTTCTCACTATGCCACCCTTGCCAAGAACAAGTTAATCAATTGAAAATGTATTTTACAATGCATTCAAAACCAAAATTACAATACATCATTTTTCTTCTAACATTTCAACCAGCTACATTTTTTACTGCGTTTGTTGTAATCTTTTTGGTCATGATTTATCCTTTTAATGACATTTCACAATAGTGCATCTGAACTTACGTTTTCACCTCCTCAGGAGTCAGCTGTTTGCCTTTGTTGAGAGCAAGTCGAATGCGTTGGTCAAAAGCCTTTATTTCCTCTGAATAAATGTTTTCTTTCTCTCGCATGCGGTGATGTAGAGTGATGCTCCTGAATTCATAAAAAGGTGTTCAGCATTAATTAATATTGATGGAACCCAGTCTCATAAGCTGGTATAATTACAAATACCTGAGCTCTGGTTTGGAACAATCTTGTCGGAGTGTCCTCCGGGAAAACTGAAGGGTGCCATCTGGATAAGGATATTCAAGCATCTCCACTTGTTGGCTGTAGACCCTGAGGGGCCTTAAGCGGTCCTTAAATTTTACCAGGTACTCTGTGTTACAACAGTAAAATACACATCACAACATGGTTTGTACAACAAAAACAAAGGTAGGAAAGATTTCAGCAACTAGTTGATTACTTACCTGCTACTACATCAACAGACTTGTTGGATGGACCGCAGTAGAGAATGACTTCTTTCTTGTTTTTGTCCATTGAGTCAACACATTTCCTTTGGCTCTTATTGTTCTCCTCAAAGTAACGCAACACTATGTACACACCTACCACTGTCTTTCCAGTTCCTATGTAACAAATGATAAAACTAGTTAAAACCTTTACAGCAAATATGAAGTACCATGGTTTGACTATTTTACACTTACCTGGTGGTCCCTGTATAAGGGTGAAGTTGGTATTTAAAGCTTTATCCACGGCATCACGCTGGCTTGGGTTAAGATCTGGAAGTTCATTTGGTATTTGATTCTTTACTGTACACCATTGTGATGTTACTGCAAAGACAGAATGGGCAAGGCTTTAAATTAATTACAATGTATGCATAAGTAGGATCTATGAATGTTTAATATGACTGACAAACATACCCTGTCTTGGAATGTGTTTTCCAAGGGCTATTGCTTGGACAAGTTCACATGCCCGTGGAATGTTGACCACAGCCTGTTCTTTCCGGCTACCAGAACAAATGAATAAATGGATAATAGTGTAAAGAAGCAAGAGATAAAAAGTTAGAAAGCTGTTGAACTTACATGTCAGGCAGAAGCTTTGGGACTATTTCAACTGTGAAACAAGTGTTTTTCTGAAAAACACTTGGGGGAATGTTCTTCATTGGCAAGTGATTGACATAGAACTCCACTTTAGTTCCATTGTTGTCATTTTTTTGTTTTTCTACTGTGCTTGTAACACCATGGGCCACCCAGGTGTACTCGGTTGGGTCAACTACTGCGGAATGTTCCAAGGTCGAAGTCAACTTTAGACCTCTTTTCCGTATGCATAGCAAACACTTTGCAAGGTTGAATTCAATGACCCAGTTCTCGATCCACTCAGCAGGTAAGTAGAAGCTTCCTCTCAGTTCGCCTTCCCGCACTCGATTAAAGTTCACCACCAGGTTCTCGATGATGATGTTCTCACTCTCACTCACAGCAGTGGCAGCAGATTCCATCTCACATATTGGTTTCCAGATCCGTACATACTCATTCGTGTCACTGTAAGAAGTCCTTGATGGATCATCTGCAGCTCTGGAGAAGCACATGATTGGGCTGTGGACATGGTCCACGCAAATCTCAAACTTTGGTTTGATTTGCACCAACTGAACAATGGGCACTTGATAACCTCTTTTCACCTCTGAGGTAATTTGGACCTGAAGGGTGTCACCTGGCTGGAACTGGAGTTGAATGTCAACATAATGGTTACTTTGTTCCTTCAGTACCTCTAGTTCTTCAGAGGTGCATGCATGTGTCAGGGTATGAGGAATCTCAGAAGACTGTTGCCACATCAGTTGTATTGTCTCAGCATGAATTATAAGATCCTTTGCATGATTGAAATCTTCTTCTTCAATGGCCTCAATAATAGCTTTCCATGTTGTCAATGGAAGTTCAATGCAGGGACCACAGTCTGGCATCCTTTTCAGCTCTTGGTGGATTTGTTTTCTCTGAACTGTATCAGTTGCATAGATCCGCTTACTCCATTTAAGGGTGACACTGTGAGTGTTTGTATCGTGCAGAGGTTGGTCTTCTAATTGTAGATCTTTGTACATAATTGGTAAACTCACAGAAAATATGTTCTTGTTAAAAGGAAAAGACACTGCAAAACTTTCTCCGTCAGTATCTGCACAAACAATGAAGCCTAGCTTTGAGGCACTTTGTTTTATTGTGCTAACTGCATAGGCGATCTGCTCAGCCTTTTGTTCATACTCCTTTGATTTCTTGAGCTTTTGATCAAATAGATTACACAAATCTGTGATCTGTGTTCGAGTGTATTGGACATCCCTGTCACATATGAAGGAGTGCATGTGTCTCTGCAAGATGATATCCATATACCGCCGTATCGGTGAAGATGCCTGTGTGTAGGAATCTAAGTTCAAAGAGTAATGTCCAACCCTTGCTTCATCACAGGAGTTTGAGCGGATGATGTAAGATTTGCCAGAGCACTTTCTGAACTGATCAATGACTGGCTGGAGCAGAGGATGGATGTCATCTGCAGCGACTAGGTCCACCATCTTGTCTATGTCATCTGCTCTGGCAGCTGCCTGGATATCTTCCCAAACGTTTGTGAGAATGCTGAAGTTTTTAAAGCTTGGGGATTTTACCTCATGGTCAACTTTGTGCCTCAGATGAAAAGACAATGGTATCAGTTCTTCACATTTCTCTTTGAATTCTTCTAACTTCTCAGGACTTGGTCTTGCCTGACACCTCAAGGGTGTGACAAGTCTGGCTCTGTCAGAACTGATCAAAGTCTCAGCTACACGACTGTTGAATAACACGCTTAGCTCCTCAATCATCAAATGGGCTTTGCGCCTTCCAGGCAGTCTGTCATCATCGGTCTGAGCATAGGCCCATTCCTGTTCCAGTCTGATCCTCCTTTGAACTTGTGCAAAATGATAAGCCACTGTGACACAGTACTCTACTGTGTCAAATCTGGGCTCTGTGTATCGCTCTGTGATGATGTCTTCTGCCTCGTCATATGTTAGCTGCCTGTTAGACTTGATCATAGAAAGCTGAAATGTGGGCTCTCCAATTATTTTGTTTGTTTCCTTTTCTACCATGAACATCAATGAGATCACTCTGCGTTTTTTACCTTCCAAAAGACTGAAGCATCCAGTGCTCAAGTTGGGGGGAAGCATATGGATAGGATGGATGGATTTCTCCTGACTGCAGTAGAATGTAGCACCACATTCTTTTGCATCCATATCCAATTGACTGTCTGGACTCACGAAACTTGCCACATCTGCAATATGGATTCCTAGCTCATATCGGTCTCCGATTTCTCTGACACTGATGGCATCATCCAAATCGTTTGATCCTGGGGGATCCACAGTAAAAGTGATTGAGTCACAGTCTGATATGTCCAGTCTATGCATCCCATCTTCATCTGCCCAGAAATTTGTGTCTGCATGGTATTTATTGTGTGGAACCTTGAATTCTTCACCCAGGATCATCAGTCCACTGGCCAAAGACTGTCCAATTGGGAGAATCTCTGTGACATAACCCAAAGGAAAATGATAGCATTTTTTCCAGCTTATCACTTGCACCATAAACACATTATTCTGTCTCAGGTTTTCATCAAGACGTATTGTTGTTGCAACCATCCACTGTCCAAAACATTTTTCCCATATTGGAAGAAAGTTGCGTCTTTTCTTGTGAATCAGAATACGTATTTTTTGCTCCGTTTTTGTCAGGGGAATCATCAACCTTTTGACAAATTTGCTCTCAGGATTCGGATTTCGTCTGCTGTGATCCTCTTCCTCAAGCAGGCATGGAAGGATGCGGGCTGATTCTGACTCCTTGGTGATATTGATCACTCTTCCTGCTTGTACAACCACTTCATCTCCAGTAAAGGCCTGACCCATGTTTGCCATTCCTGTGATGTAGATAGGCCTGGTGGGGTTAAGAAATGGTATAACATAACCTCTCTTATATGACTCCTTCAACATCTTTCCTTGCCCAAAGGCCTCTGGTTGTTTTTTACACAGCTCCAAAACATTTGTGTCAGCATGAATTGATGCAGATGCTCTTGACTCTTGGTGACTGAAGTCTTCAAATTCCAAAGTGTCTTCAACAGAACTATACTCTTTTGTCAGCTCCTCTTTCAACTCACTAAGAATGGCATCGCTTAAAGCGTCACTCTCATCCTCACGTTCAGACTTCTGAAATCTCACAGTTTCTGTAACATCTTTTTCAAAGAAATCTCTGGTGAAATATTGAGGTACTACATTGTTGTTGCTAATGCAGTGGTTTATGAAACTCTTCCAGATTCCTGAGCACTTCCCATAGCAACAGAGTGCAGCAGCATCTCCGATTACAACCACTTGAGACTGAGCCCTGGTCATGGCAGTGTTTAACACACGGGCATCATTGAACAGCCCCAGGCCAGGTAGATGAGATGTTTCTAGGCTGTCACGTGTTTGCACAGCTGTGATAATGACTGCCCGGAACTGTTTGCCTGTTGACACATGACAAGAGTTTGATTGTGTGAACAATATATAATAAAGGGCAATATTTTTTTTTTACAGTTGAGTTTAGTGCTAGGTTCATACTGGTTGTGGAAATGCAGTGAGTCTCTGCAGTGATTCATGTGTCATATGTGAATCTAACTACAAATTGTACAGTGTCTTGCCCAGGGACACATTAGCCTGCAGCCAGGGCAAACTACTACCTAAACTCTACCTCCTCCATGTTAGTAGATGGAACACTGACCCCCCCCCCCCCAAAAAAAGTATAAACTACAGAATATTTCCCAGAGATGGTTTATGGTTTGTTAGCTAGTATTTAAACTAAACTAAACTTGCTAAAAATAGACGAAATAATGTCATGGTCAGCAGCTAATTTAGCTTAGCTATTCAAAAATTTGGCTCATGACAGAAGGGCAGAACAGTGATGATATGCCCTCATCTATTGACATATACTGCACAGACTATAGTTCCAAGATTGCATGTTATATTTTTTAAAAATGAGTGGAGGTAAAGCAATGTCATCAATCTTTATATACAGTCTAAGCTAAGAAGCAAAAAAACACCAGAGTACTCAATAAAATCAGC
Source organism: Parambassis ranga (assembly GCF_900634625.1). Classification (NCBI taxonomy): domain Eukaryota; kingdom Metazoa; phylum Chordata; class Actinopteri; family Ambassidae; genus Parambassis; species Parambassis ranga. Next base: position 29,559,369 of record NC_041026.1, read on the forward strand.
ACCTGAATGTATGCATTGAGGTGCTTTTTAATACTTTATGGCACTGCATGGCACATCAGATGCAGTGTGAACCAGGTGTAACTATCTGGAGCAATAAAATAAATTACCTTGCACATTTGCCAGAGTCTGAACGCAGACTTCACCAAGGTTCTTTCTTGCAAGCACTGTCCTGATTTTTCGCACCTATAAACCATAAAAAACATTAGAATTATTTAATTGTTACAACTCTGGCCAATGTGTCCTCAACATTGATTAACATTTTTATGACAATTGGATCAAAAAATAAAATGTTTTTACCTGACATTCCTCTGACAGAACACAGATTGATGTTTGGTCCCTAGATCCCCAGTTAGGCGGCCAGTAATCCAGGATGTGTTTCACTGCTTCAACCACTTTGGCAGCCTCTTGAATATTATACCAAGTCATTGATCCAGTTTCCAAGCAGCACTCTCCCCTAACATGGTAAAACTTTAAGGCATGGCCATTTTCAGGACCTGGAATACTTCCTGAAGCTTTGATTACATCATTTTTACCAACATAGAAATGGGTGGACACAAACTCGACAATTTCTTTGGTTGAGCGGTAGTTTTCACTGAAGATGATTCTGCTGTTCTGGGCTGCGTCACAGTTTTGGCCCTGATAGTAGTGGAACAAGCGGGTAAGGAGTGTGTGATTTGAACGATTGTGATCAGCCACTGAGAAAAGCCTGGGTCCCATTTGCATGTGATCTCCAGCTAAAACAACTCTGGTGTTTGGTCCAGCAAGACCAAGGGCCATCAAGGCCTCACACTCTAGCATCTGAGAGGCTTCATCAATCAGAATATGGGTGAAGTATCCCTTTGTGAGTTTTAGGTCTTGAATATACCTCGCCATGGATGTGGTAGTTATCACTATATTGTGGTGCTCAAGAAGGTTTTTGTAGGCAGAAGAAAAACAGTGTCCATCTGAAAAAAAACAGTATTTTAAAGTAATCTTATCTGTAGCAGCCAGTGCTGCCCCTTGCTTGTTCGCTTTGATACGAATTGGCCTCAGTGTATCATCCTTCTTGTTGATGAATGGATGGAGGTGTTCTCTGACATACAGATCTGCAGAACTGAACAAGTACAGTACAGTTAGTTAGTCTTATATGAACACCAATAACAACAACATTGGCTTATCACAGAAATATCAGGTTTATATAAATCAATCATGTTTACTGAATACAATGCAGACAAACTGCATATACTGTAGTGTGTGAATTACCTCAAGTTTCCAAACTATTATTGGTTAGGAGGTGGAACTAAAAAAAGCGAGTGAGAGGTGCAGCAGCAGAGTGTGGGACTGTAACTGTCCGAAATCACCCTGTCATCTAATCTAATGCACAGTGGAAAGTACTGTTTATGTAGTCACGAGTTTGGTTTTATGCTAGTTTCTGTGATGCATTGTGGGATACATTTAGTACACCATACAGTATATATATTCTTAGTAGACATTTGGATAGCAGTACAAAACAATTTATATAGTGAGTGGCGGGTGATTTCGGACCTTGAGCATGCTATTCCCATAACTACTTTAAAGGTGGCAACTTGCTACATGCTAGATAGCCTAACATTAGCTAGTTAGACATTGATTATGCTTTCCAATTCAATTTGAAGAAATGTGTTATATGGTTATTCTACTGTTTCGAGAGCTAATCCACTAAGATACTCTATATGAATGTTTAGCTGTTTATGTTATCGATTTTCTAATGTGACATTAGCACTGCACATATACAGAGTATGAAGAATGTGTTTAGACTTGTCCCTTTCAGCACTCCTGGGAGTCAGCGCCTATGTCATCAGTAGAAGAGACAAGTGAACTTTTCCCCTTTGATGAGTAACCTGTGTCTGCCTCTGAGAAGTAGATATTTATTAATACTAGAATATTATTCCACCTAAGTATTGGTCAGTTACAGATGTGGTGCTTAGTAACAGTGATAGTACCTGTTAGTATAGGTGCAGATTAGCACTTTGTTGTGAGGTTGCTTACAGAGCTCTCTGGCTGCTGTAGCAAGGGTGAATGTTTTCCCAGTTCCAAATGGTCCATAAATGAGGAGCGGTGCCACAGACTTAGTGACGCTGGTATTCCCTGTGATAAAGTTAATTGCCGACTGCTGCTTCGCGTTCAGCTTCTCGTAGGTGGTGTTATTGGCAGGGACCACACAGTTTCTAAGGTCCGGTAGCACTCTGCTCGTATCAGGAAGGACATCCACGGCCTTGTGCATGGTGCAGAAACTGTAGCGGTTCAGCTGAAACTGTAGCTCCATTTCATATGATTCCTTGTTTTTCAGTCCAAGATCAGAGCAGCACTGTTTAGACAGCTGCAAAAACACTTGGTTCTCCTTCAATTTGTGTTGCAGAATGCTGGCTTCATAGACCTTGGAGTTGGGTCCATTTGAATCCACAGGGGCTATCAGGGCACACTGGATGCTCCGTTTTAGTAACCTTCCTTCAAAGCTATCTACTGTAAGGTTACAAGGAATGGAGACGGTACAAAAAAGTTCCCCGCCAGGAGCCACCTCCAAGCCAGAGTATGTGTCGAACAGCGCCTCCATTGCTGTGATCGTTCCGCAAACGTTTAGTCTAAAGCAAATAAGAAAAAAAAATCTGTGATTTCATATCTAGCGCCGAACATGATAAAACAGATAAACATAAGCATCTTACCTTGAAACAACCTGCTCCACTGTAAGCTCTTCATTGTAGAGAAACTGGTGCATCCTTTCTTTGTAGTTCTCTTTGCTCAGAGGTTTTTGGCTGTTGTGTGAAGCCTTATACAGTAAGCTTATCTGCGGAGGCTTGTACTCCTTTAACAGGTCCTCCCTTTCTTCCTTCCTGAATGAACTTGGGATGATCACTCTGTTCCCTCTGTGCCAGCGCTCTGCTGTTTGAAAGGTGGCCCCATGGTTCGCGGTTGGTTCGTCAGTGTGGTCAGGGGGTAGGCCTGCTCTTACTTTGAGTTTCTTCAGAAGCACTGGCCTCATGTTGAAATCTAGCACAAGCCACTGTTCGTACAGGCCCGGGTTGATGGACGTGAAAGACACGGTGATGTCATATGTCATGTCATCGGTGAGGAAGTTTTTTCCAGAAAGGTAAATGCAGGGCTCAGAACTGCTGTCACCAAGGGTGAAGGAAGCACCTGGTTCTTGCTTTAGCAGTGCCACATGCACAAGCTGTCTCTGTATACACACAAAACTGGTAATTAGACAGTAAATATGTAGGATTTAAGGATATAAGGATTTAATAATACCATTTGTTGAAGCACAGGCTAAGAACAATGATTGGCAGCAATCCTTCACTCACATTTATATCAGCCTGGATACAGCCCATTTGAAACACTTTTCCTTAGAGAGAAATCTTGAACATGTGGGTGCCCTTACCAATGAACAGGATTTACTAGATTTCAGGTTGGCAGAATCAAATTTCAGATAGATAGGCCAACAAGTAGTTATGTTTATGTAAATAAAGTTTTTATTATAAACATGATAAAGCAAATCAGCTCAAGCGGTATAGCATATGGAAGTCACAGGAGTAAGGTCGGACAGTAGCATAATGTGTCACAAGCAGTCCTGGTGATATGCATTTAAAACACAGGGCAAGGAAAAAAATCCATCCAGCCTTTGCTCCCAACATGTATCAATGAGCCTGTCACCATTGTTCTTTCCTTGGACTAGTTTGATAGGTACTGACCACTGCAGACCAGGAATGCCCCACAAGAGATGCAGTTTTGGAGATACTCTGACCCAGTTGTCTACTCATGACTATTTGGCTCTTATCAAACTCACCCAAACCCTGTGCTTTCCTATTTTTCTTCCTTTTAACACATCAACTTTGAGGACAAACTGTTCACTTGCTGCCTAATATATTTCACCCACTAACCGATAATCAGTGTTATTCATTTTACCTGTCAGTGGTCATTATGTTGCCTATTCTTGCCTCATTCTTAATTTCATCTATGGTCACACACCTCTGTAAATCCTTCACAGTGATACTTCAAGGGATTGGAAATGTGAAATGTAAGCCCATGTAATACAGCTGTGTCTATATAAAGCTCAACTTCTTCACACTTTTCAATTGTTCAAAATCTTACCTCAGTCTCAACTTCAAAGTTCCACTTCAGTGTCACATTCATCTCTTTACACTCCACAGTTAGATCTTGATCACAAGAGATGCTGACATCGTCCACTTGTTCAGAGATCTGTTCAGTGGGTAAAGGAATTATTATTAAATAATCAAAATATTTATTTGTGTGTATGCGATAACAAACTTCTGCCAAATACGAATGACAATAACACAGAACGTGGAACCTCATACTCACAATGTACACTTCATTGCTGCTGTTTTTGTATTCCTCCAAGAGCCTCATATTGTAGGAAGAAAGGCCCTGGTCCTCCATGTTGTGCCTGATCTCCTGTTCTTCCACTGCACGCATCACCCACTCCTGCAGCTCTGCCTCAGAATGAGCTTTCGGACAGTTGTTACCGTACTCGCATGTTTTTAGTCTATGAAAAAACAAAATGGCAAAATGACAACGCATCAGTCAAAACAACATCCACTGTGGCTCAAGGCAGAAAGTTACTGTGATTTTAGGAAACTTTTTCCCCCCAGAACGTGAACATGAGCAATATCTCAGAAATGCCATGATGCAATTTCTTAGAAATTGCTACAAAAGTGTGAAGGAGCCAAGCTGTAGGAAGGAAGAAAGGGTGATGAGGATGTGTGTGAAAGGTTATCACTCTGTATATCCTGTCCCATTGCATACTTCTCTTTCCTCACATGAGGCAGATGTATAACTGTGCTGCTGAAAGTGTGTGAACAATTTCTGCATAAATATCAACAAAAACATCAGCTTATTGTCACACAAGTCCTGAGAGTGGAAAGAGAGACCTAATCAAACAGATGAAACAGAAATATTTCACTTTGTTATTCAATTTTAAATCCAATATTAAATGAGTGAAAAAAGGATTAGCTGTTTATTTGAAGGCCAAATTAGAATCCATCTGTTCAGATGTCAGCGAGTGCCTTGTTTTACTGAAACAACAGTGATCTATGAAAGTCTGATCTTCACAACATGTGTTTGTGGAAGTGTATAATGACATAATCTAAGGACATTTATACAAACAGTTGTTGCCACTCATCAGACTGGAAAAGATTACAGCACCAGCTCTAAAGAGTTTGAACTCCAGCACGCAGCATTATTAAACTGGTATGAGAACAATCCCGATGCGTTTTTGTTTGTTTTTGCAATTTTATCATGTTAAACACCGGGAGACGGGATGTATTATTGCAGACAGTCATCCACACGTTCACTACTCTGTTCTCTGTTCTCGTGAAGTATGGAACAGCCTTTAGATTTTACTTTTGGGCCACTAATATTAGGGGTTTGAAGTTCTGGCTTCAGTATGAAGTTTTTGACCCTCCCTTGAAGTGGTTGGACATGGAGGCACAGTCTGCCAGACCAGTATCCTTGAAGGCTTTAGCATATTCTCCTATTCAATCTTCCACCTCGCTGTATACCACAAACATTATTGTCAAAACTACACTGCGGATTTGTCTCCAATTTAGACGCTACTTTGGTCTACAATCTTTTCTGCTTACATACCTGTTGCTGCTAATCATTTCTTCTCTCCCTCTTTAGTGGATGGAGCCTTTAAGCGGTGGGCTGATCTCGGCATCACTAGTTTTAAAGATCTATATATTAATGGCACTTTCGCTTCCTTCCAACAGTTCGTTGACCAATTTGCACTCCCTAAGCAGCATTTTTTCAGATTCGTAGTTTTTCCCATAATACATTTTTTACTTTTCCCAACCTGCCCAATGACTCAGACCTGGATGTTTTCTTAACACTTTTTCTCTTTCTTAAAGGCTCAATCTCACTGATCTATAACCAAATTCAGCTTCTACATCCAGATCCTCTTATCTCCATAGGAACCTTATGGGAGGAGGATTTGCAGATGATGATACCTGAGAGGGTCTGGGCAGAGGTCTTGAGACAGGTCCACAAAGCACAGCCTCATTCAATTTAAATTACTACATTCGCATTTATTATACAAAATCTCGATTAGCCAAACTGTTTGAAAATGTATCACCGGCTTGCAATCTCATGCAAACCTTATTCATACTTTTTGGCGTTGTCCTTCTCTAAGCAGTTATTGGTCTGGAGTCTTTCATACATTATCTGAGGTAATCGGAAAAAAGCTGGAACCAAATCTGGTGTTTTTTTTGTTTTGTTTTTATTTAAATTCCATATAGTGTAGGTAAATTTGTGGCTGGCCACCACTCTCCGTCTGCTTGTTTGTCCACTGTTCCAAATACTGAATAAAAAGGCTTCAAGGCTGCCCTCTGATCTTTTTAAGGATGCCATTTTTACTGTTGTTGAATGTGAGTAATTGTTCTAACACTTAGTTCTGTTAGCCTGCTCCTAAAATGTATTATAAAATGTCACTTGTCCAGCCTGAATCTACAGTGGTTGTAAAAGATTTATAAGGGAGTGGTGCTGTTTACCTCTCACACAGTGTAAAATCTGCCCGGCGGTTATGTGGGGGCTGTCGTCCCGTCCATGTAGTGGTGGTATCTTGGGAGAGCAACTGGGCATGCTCCAAAGAAGAGCAGTGCTTATAGAACCTCTCTGGGGAAGAGAAGCCCAGGAGGCACACTTTGCAGTACATGCTGACCTGTCCGGCCTCCTTCTGCTCTCTTGAGCTCATCTGAAGGAGGTGAGCGCGAACAGGGAGCCCGCTGTGCTCCGCCTTCCAAACTGCCATCTCCACCTCACTCTGGGCTGACTGACAGTGGCCAGACTGGTGCCAGCAGGGCTTGCCTTGCTTGACGTGACTGCAGTACTTGAACTGACCGCTTTGGGGAGGAGGGCGAACCTGGCTGTAAATCTGCTTTCTGCTGCTCTCTGACAGGTAATGAACTAAGACTGGGTCCCAGCGATGTGCTGCAGCACAAGTACCACTCCACCTCTTGGTGCTAAGTTTCTGTGGACTTCCCAGAAAGCATTGCTTGCACAGCTCCATAAATTCACCAGAAAACTGTTGGAGTATGGTCTTAGCTGCACGTTCCGATGTTATTGGAACAGACTCCAGCTCAGTCACAAGCAGGCTAATTAACTCGGCTTTGTTTACTTTTTTCTCTCGAGCAAAGTTCCATACAGTGGCCTCTTCAAAGCTCTTGGCATACGTGCATACTGGTGTATGTTGTGGGCATCCAGAGCCCTCCACATAGTGATCGCACACTTTGTACAGGACATTTCGGCCTATGTTTCCACCTATAGGTCGCTCAGATATTACCATCCACCGGTCAGATGCTAAGCCTTTGGCTAAAAGCAGATTCCTGCCACACTTGTGTGCAACTGACTGAACTGTGTATGTTAAATCAGTCTCCTTGACAGAGCACAGGTTGCACACGGCCTTCAAATCCAGGGTTGACAAGAGGTCACCCAGTTGCCCAGCATTTTTTTGCCAATCAAGTCCCCGTTCAGACTGAGCTATCAGGTTACGGAGAGATGCCTGGTCCAATCCCTGATGCTTTTCAAACGTCCACACTACAGCTTCTTCATCACTTCTGGCAAATGTGCACCGGTTCCTGTGTGTTATGCAGCCAGAGCCTTCCTTAAAGTACCAACAAGCCATGTACTTCTGTGGGTTTGGAAATGTAGGCCTTCTACCAATGGGCCTCCATTTGGTGCCACCTTTGGTCCTGCATAGCAGGACATTGTGCGCACACTGGTGGGAGACTGATTTCAGTTTATACGTAATTTCGTTCTCCTTAATGCTGCATTTTTCACAGGTAAGTTTGAGGTCATGTGTAGATAAAAGAAGAGACAGTTTGGAGCCTCTTGCTGCCATGGTGATACTTTCATAATGCTGATTCAGCAACTGGATGCAAAAATGGAACGTTGTCTGTGGAATGTCCACCTGAGCTTCAGTGTATCTGGAAACAAACACAGAGGACATGCGGTTTCAAATGTGTTCAGTATATTCACTTTGGAAAGTGAGCTGCTCATTGTAGGGTCAGGGTCGATCCGATCCACTATCGGTATCAAGTACAGATACCAACATAATTCACAGATCAGAAATTTCTAATACAACCTGCGGAGATCTCCGATCCATGAGCCTTGTCTGTGCTTTAATCTTGTCTGCTTTTTTGAGCCCGTTCTCACCAAGATAATGGCAACAGCAGATCAGAACGCTTTTCCTTATGAGTTTGTTTTTTGTTATGAATTTGTGTGTTTTAAGACAAACCATAACTTTACCTAAACCCTTACCATGTTTTTTAATGCCTAATCTGAACTGCAAGTGAAAACAAAACAGCTACCCTAAACTCTTGAGTGCAGGTTCACTGTGCAACCTTTACCCTCCTCCACCCCCAACCTACCTCCCAGCACGGACTTTTGTGGCTGTATATGTCTCAAGATTGAAGGTTTTGATTGATGATTAGCATAAACATTATCATTTGTCATACTGGGGCAGTACACCCATGTGTTCCGTAATGTAAATGTTAGTACGTGTTGTATCTGGGGGATGTTTTGTTGGACACATTTGGCATTTTTATTGTTTATTTAAAACTGCAGCAAACATCAAGACATTCTTGTAGTAAATTCACTTATTCAATTAGGTAATAAACTTATTGAGTTGAAAGAATGTCAATGCAGAGCTAGCTTTACAAGCAGACAGTGACTATGCTAGCAGTTTCTTATGTTTTACTTTTTACACACTAACTGACAAAATGACTATTTTTGCTGTCCAATGGTGAAACAGTAGGCAGTAATCTGTCTTGGTTCCATATTATTGTCTAATTGATGACAGTTTCTTAACTCTCAGTGTTTGTGCAGGACAGGTGCCACATAAGGTTTTAAGCTCACACAGCAAACTAGTTGTGACACAATTTCAGCAGAAGGTTATGAAACACAAACATCCAAGAGAAGCACATGACAGACAGACAGATTTCCAGGTATCCCAAGAGGGGTCAAATGAGGTCATGCCCTACAAACTGAACGTTGATCTTTTGATTGGGAGACAGGACGCTCTGTGTTTCATTACATGTGAAGTAAAACCTGAACATTTTCAGAATTTCACACATTTGACATCTGCAAAATATGTAATTATGAAAATATATTTTAAAATCTAAGATTTTATAGACTGAGTGTATGAGGGCTGGTGCAAAAAAGTTCAATATATAAGGGCAGTAAAAAATGTTATTGTTTTCAATATAATAATTTAAATTGAATAAATGTATATATAGATACATTAATTAGAAAATCTATCACAAAAAACTGTTCAATTCACAGAAGAGCTACAAAAACTAACGGTCTGTTTTTATGAACGAAGCATGTCCACAGGATGGCGCAGGTGCACATTTTAGAACAGGAAAAACAATGGGCAGACCCACAGTATGAAGCCGTATCGGCTCAGTTAAATAAAACGACATTAAAACTATGTTTGATACAATAAAGACATAAATACATATATACAATAATACTAAAAATAATGAAAAATTAATTTATAAATTAATTAATGAGTAAGTAAATAAGGCTTATATTTTGCATATAGTAAGTATTAGTTGCAACAGCAAAATAAATTATACATGTCATATCGTAGCAGTAGCCGCAGGTTTAGCAGTAGTAGAAGAAGAAGAATTAGCGTAAATACCGTCAGGTGGGCTCCTCCTTGTAATCGCTGACTAACCGACGTCCTCCGTGGTGGTCCTGACGCGCAGCATGGTGCCGCGGGGCGCACGGAGGTGTCAGGTGAAGGTACGTCGATGCTCTCCTCTGACTTGGAAGCTCTCAGCAGCTCTCTCTGAGTTTTTAAATGACGCCTGCGCTCTTTCACAACTACCGGGCACAGCCTGCCTCGCTTAAGTTTCGTTTCCCACATTATACGTCAGCATCAGGTGGGATAATATCCAGCCTCTCAGACGCATGCGTACTCTGCCCGGCTCTTGTTCTCTTCCTCGCTTGTTGACAAAACGCTTGTTGACAAAGTGGCGGCTCCATTCACATTTACGCGCAGTTTAATAGAAAAACAAGTCATGGGCACGTCTCCCTGAGTTTATCCTGTAAGGCGGCGCTTCTCCACAGCAGGCAGGCTTTTTGCCTGTGCTGTAAACGCTGACTCACCACTGATGTCTGGCCAAAGAAGACTGATGTTCAAAATCAGAATAAGATTAGAATTAAGAAAACCTTTATTGTCTCACAATGGGGAAATTGGGTATACTGACTTTGTTCTCTTAGATTGAAGTCAGACTTCTGTCTTGCTCAGAAATCTGAGATTATAGGGATTGCTGATTGCAGGTGGAGTGTGATATCGCTGCGCCCATGTAGCAGTGCTTTGTCAGAATATAATCCCAGGATATATCAGCAAAGGAAATTGACTCGTCGTAATCTGCACTGCAATTTGTACCTATTGCTGCAGCTGAAGCATTGCTTTGAATGCTGATGTGAAGGATTGTATGTTGTTTGTATGGCTCTGTATATGCCTCTGTTTGTCAGCCTGTCACCATGGTAACAGCAGAGGAGACCTCAAAAACCACTCCAACTTTGAATCAAAAACTTGAATTGACCCGGAATGTCCTCTGTGAGATAAATATTTTGATAGTTGAATGGCTGAAATCAGCCAACTTGCCTGGCATGTGGAAACGATCCAGAATTAGAAAATTCTGAATACAAGTTTGATAGAGCAGCATCTAATGAGCGTTTTAAGACTAAGCTGGAGTCTGTAGCTTGAAATTTGTAGGAGATACATTTGGCAGATGACATTAAAATTGCTTAATATTTGAAAAACTATAATCTTTTGAAAAAAACTTGAAGTTGACCCTGGATTGTCCTCTGTGAGATGAACATTTTGATAGTTGAATAGCTGAAATCGGTCAATGTATGCTGAAGATACGCTGCGCCAAAAAACTTACAGAAGAATAAAAAAGAAGAAGAAGAAGAAAGAGGGTGAATAACTAGACTTTGATTGCCTGGCAAGGGCAATTAAACTAATAATTAATAACGTGAAAACAACAACAACAAAAAACACATTACAAAAGCACATAAACACCCACATAAACAAAGCACGCTGGTCTGATCTGGTCCTGAACGATGATGATCAAAACTCTTGTTTCTTATTTTACTTGGTTGTGAAATCAACACATTACTTTAGTTAATATTACTTGGGCTCATCATATCAACCTTTTGAACTTTATTAGTGCAGGTGTGAAATAAATAACAGTGTCACATTGCATGTCACCCATGTGTCTTTCATTTTTATCCATTCATTCATTTTTAACCGCTTATCCGGGGCTGGGTTGCAGGGGCAGCAGTCTAAGCAGGGACACCCAGACTTCCCTCTCACTTGACAGGTTCTCTTGTGTGCATTTACAGCTGGGATTACTGCTCATCTATAGTGAGAATGATATACTAAATATCATTCAGCCAAAAAAACTGGGAGAAAAAAACTTATAGCAAACATGACAATTAAGTAAAAAGAGTGTGTTTTCTATATTCCTCTCCTCTTCAAGTCATCCTGCCTCCCCCTTAAAGGAGGACAGCATCTGTAGATAGGGAGTGTGCAGGTGGTGTTTACATTCCTGCCTCATGGACACATCCCTGTAGCTTTGTTTCTCAAAAGCCTCAAAAGCTCCTGTTGTGTTTTCTTTTCTGAGGAGGTGCTTTTATTCTTATCTGGGGGACAGGGAAGTATTGTGGAGTGTGCTTTGGTGTGGTAAAACTAAGCCAAGGTAGCAGCCAAATAACAGCAATTTAATGTGTAACAAACACATTAGCAAATCCACATATACACACAACTATAACAACTAATAAAAAAATGTTAGCGCTGGTATACCCAAGCAAACAGCAACACACATGTTGAGATATTAGCATACTAAGTACTAAGTCAGCGATGTTAGCAAATTATCATTAGCATGTTGCTAACGCAGGCTGAAGGATCAGGATCCCTCTGTGATGTCATCCCCAGGTTTCCTAAAAAGCAGTGTGGAGGATGATCCTAGAAGTCCACCTGACTCCCAGATAATCCAAATACAGACATGCCAACCTATATACATTTTGCATGTAGCAGGTATCAAAGTATCCTGGTGCAATTGTCACTCTAAATGAATGGTGGTGCCTGCAAGTTTATTGTTGCATATGCAGTGCTCAGGTGTAAGTGGCAAAAGCATGTAGTAGTATGTTAAAAAAAGCAGAAGAATAGTGGAAGTAGGGCACTAGGACAAAATGGTGCTATACATGTTGGGAAAACTTTACTCAGTGTTACGCCTGTTGATAATCCATCATTTAAATTTAGCTAACAACACTCAGTGTTTCAATTTACAGTTTCAGATCCAACCTCAAACTGCAGTTTTTGGCCTTTACCCTGTGTTGTTAGATGGCCAGTAATTCAAAGGCGTTAATACTATATGCTTTATTTGGAATGCTGAAGGGGCTGTTCAACAGGAAAGAAGAATCATGGTGACACTGTTGGACACTCCCTCTGACTGTTAAACCATCTATATCATCAGTGTCATTGTACAAGCTGACATTATGCATGGGTAAAACTGGTGGACTGTCCCAAGACAGAATCATGGAGTCATGGAATCATAAAGTCTTCAAGGGCCTAACACTGAAACTGGTTATCACAAAGATAGGAGAACAAGCAGACACGCACTCACCTTGACTTTCAAGGTAACTTAATAAGTGTTTTTAATAAAACAGATGATAAACCCAACAAAGACTTTGTTTGGCTCAGAATCTGACTTTATTTCAGCTGCATGACTTTTATCACAATATGTATCTGTGTGAGCTTGACCTAAAATGAAACATTTGAGTACTTGGTGCTGATTATGTAGAGTCCATTTTGACAGGTGAAAGGTGTGATACTGGTGAATACTGAACGTCAGGAGAACACGCAGAAGATTTTCATATTTTGTTGCCGCACACACTTCAGCCAGAGAGGTCAGCCTGACGCTCCTTGTTCCTGCGTACTTCTGCAGCGTGAACTTCCTGTGAAGTAAAAATGAAACTTATTGGCTAAAAAGATAAAGGAGAAGGGGATTCTGCAGAATATGAAACTTAAGCACACATTTATTAAGAAGTCTCTGAAGCTGATGATTAATTTACAAATTACAGTGTAAGGACACTGACACTTGCGCCTTCATGCCCTGGTTAGCATCCAGCTATTGCACTGAATCTCTGAACCCTTATTTCAGACCATAGAACAGCTACTTGTGTCAGCAGGCACATCCGATGAACCAATTTCCTGCTTCCTGAGCCATGTGGCTAAATAAGTGCTATTACATAAAATACATTTCATGAGAAATGAAAGTGAACCTTCTGTTAGGGACAGAGGCAGTGATGGAGAGAAACAGGAGGTGGTCTTATTTAGATGTTCATTAGTGGTGAAGGTGCATAAAAGCAGTTCAGGAAATCTACCCTGCTGTATTGTATTATTAAAATAATTAGAAAATTGTGAGTGTGTATACAGTAATGTTTAGAAATTGCATAAAAACGTGATAAAAAGCCAAATACAACCTCAGACAAAAACAATATATACACCTTTACAATATACCATTATTTATTTAGCAAAATGAAGCAAAAAAAACATGTTTAATACTAGGTACTACCTATGATTCACTTCCTTGTAGAGGCACTTTTAGCAGCAACAACTTGAAGCAATAGTTTCCTGTATGATTTTATCAGTCTCTCACATCATTCTGATGTAGATTAGCTGCTGTGCTTTAGACATTTTTTATGCTGTCGGACCCAGTTTCCACTAAGCTTTAACTGTCAGACAGATGTCCTCTCTAGATGTTGTCTCTAGAACATTCTGGTATACAGAGGAGTTCATGGTCCACTCAATGACTGCAAGGTGTCCAGGTCCTGTGTCTGTAAAACAAGCCCAAATCATCAGTCCACCCCTGACTGTGCTTGACAGTATGTATGAGGTGTTTCTGCTGACATGCTGTGTTTGGTTTTCAGCAGACATGGTGGTGATCATTAAGACCAAACAACTCCACTTTGGTCTCATGTGTCCATAGGACATTGTTCCACAAGTGTTGTTCTTTGTTCAGATGCAGTTTAGTGAACCTCAGTCGTGCTTCCATGTGCTTTTTAGACACAAGAGTTTTTCTCCTGGTAACCCTTCAAACAAACTGTACTTGTTCAATCCTCTTCTAATTGTGCTGTCACATTAACACTGAGCATGCTCAGTGAGGTCTGTAGACTCTGACATGTAGCTCTTTGTGTACCATATATCTCTGATCTTTGGGTGAATTAGCTGGGATGTCCACTCCTGTGAAGATTGACAGCTGAATGAGTGAGCTGAATGTTCCAGAGCCGCAAACTGTCAGAACATCTGTTTTTATAGAGTCTGTACACCTGCTGATGATCAATTCATCAAGGACTGATGATCAGCAGCACCTGCTGCAGCTCAACTAATTAAGAGGGGACGCAGTATGAGTATGAACATGTTTTTATTCTTTTTTGGTTCATTTTGATAAATAAATATTGGCACAGTGAAAAATGTTAGATGTCTGAGGTTATATTTGTGTAATACAAAGATCCACTATGATCAAATATTTTTTTATTACGGTATGTTTTTCACGCAAGAAGACTGTTATTAAAACAGGGGGTGCTCACTTTGAACGTGACATGAATTATAGGTTTTGGGATAAATGAATACCACAGCACTACCTGCATACCCACACACAGAAGACTCATAGTTAATTTCGAGTGTGAACACATTAGTACAGGGAAGAGGAAGTATAGTAATTAAATGTCACTTTTTTCAGTCAAAACCTGTCAGCACATATACTGCCAAGCCAAACAGGAAAAAACTCTTACAGGAAACAGCATGCTTATTCAAATCATGAAAGAGCATCCATGCAATAAATGCAAACCTATGCAACAGGGCATACAGCAGTCTAGCACAAACATTAGAGGCCAACCAAAGGCCACTGAATTGATGTTGAGTAAAAAGCTAGAATTTAATTTAGATATAATAAAACCTCAATTTTACATACTAAAATTATAGGCTTTTAGTATTGCACTTCCTGCACATTTACCCTTCACATATTTAAGCTCTCCAGTCCAGCTCAAATGAATCAATCAGCACTCGCCCTGTATGTGGTCTAATTACTGGCAGGTGGAATGCATGTATAGTCTGACATAGTCCACCTACAACTCTAATACAAAGGTAGCTTGTGCTAAGTCAGCACAAATGCGATGCTCATCATTTTAAGACTTTTTTTTTCTGGTTGGCCATTTTAACCTTGAGGTCTACAGGGATTGACTCACATTTGGAGCCAGCCCCTAGAGGCCATGTGGTGAACTGCACTTTTGACACTTCTGCACAGGCTTTGTTTCTTAGCCGCAGAGGTTACAGCTCAGTTCTGCCATTTGTAGCTCAACCTTTCACCCCCACCACTGCTGCCAAGTCCACTGCTATGGTGGATTTGACACTGTGTGGAAGAGGCTTAAGGCAGCAGGTTGTTGCTCTGCTAAGTTTGGCTAAGTAGTGCTAGCCCTTGTCTTTTCTCTTTATAGTCAGATTTTGCTGCTGCATTTTGCATTGTGTTAAATGACTAGCATGTGGGAAATAAAGCTTTAAAACTAGGAAAACACAAGTTATTTATTTTTTTCTTTTAGGTTTTAACATGCTATAACCTATTTATTCTTTGATGGATAATATGAAAAAAGCTTAGAATACTGTATCAACTCTAATCTAAACCTCTAAACTTGTTTTGTTGGCCCAGGCATTAAAAAAGATTAAGGTGGATAGCATTTTTGAGATGGTGAAGTGGTGATTATGTCAAAAAATGAGCAGGAGAAGCACTACTATTATGTCATTTTTGTGCACATATTGATTGATCAACTGAGAAGTAGCAGGACAGAGGACTTGCCTTCTTACGCAGCCTCTGTTTGAGAGCGTTGAGGTGGGCCTCGCGGTTTTCTTTGCTGACCTCCATCTTTTGAAAGAGCTTTTCCTCTGTCTTCTTGGAGAAGTTGTTGTTCTCCTCGCGTGCCTTGTAGAGAACCTCCTGCACATGCTCCCTCTTCTCCGCCAGCTGCTTCAGCACCAGGGCCTCCTGGGACTACATGACGGTGATCACAAAAACTATGGCTTTACCATTAACGGATTAACCCAGATTTAAAATAAATCTTTAAATAAGACTTTTAACCGCCCTGCAAGGGTTGACTAAGATGACTTTAATATCCCATAATGCAACTTTATGACATATTATTGTGAAATGCAAGCTTTCCACTAACTGGAGTTTCAACAGATCTTGAGATAAAGTCACTTTATTTTGACTGTACGTAGTTAAAACACCTGCTTTTTTACAACAGTTTGGTGGTGGTTGAATATACTTATTAAATATTGTACAGTGGCTGTTGTATAACGGCCTTTTCACTTTATGATTACCATATTACCGCATTGCAGGGTCTGTTTACCTTCCTCCTCTCTTCGGCCGCCTCCAGCCTCTTCTGGAGTTCTTCCAAAGACATGTCCTTCTTTGGGGGTGAGGACAGAAGCTGTGGTTGGTTTCTGTCCCCGGACTGATCAAAATCCTTTAGGATCAATTCAAATGCCTGTCCAGAAGCTCGCTTGTTCAAGCCCTTCACCTCCAAATCTGAAAGATTTACAGAGAAAACACAAAAAAGTTAGCTTTCTCTTTTGTGTGGTTTAAAGAAACAGAATGTTTGGAGACATGAAAATGCTGAATTCCACCGTAACCATCTGTGAAGCATGGTGATGGTAGTATCATGGCTTGAACTTGTTTTAGTGGATCTGGACTAAGATGGCTTTTGATCATTGATAGGGCAATACATTGTGAAGGCTAAAGGAAAATGTCAGGACATCTGTTTGTGAAAGACGAACTCCAACATCTCAGACTTCCTCCAAGCTGTTGTGCACGACTCATCAGCAGTTACATTTAGATGCTGCACAAGGAGGTCACAGCAGATACTGAAAGCAAAGCTCCACATACGTTTACTTCTGACATGTATGTATTAGTGGATCATTTTCCTGAATAAACACAAGACAAAATGAAATACCATAAAGGACTCCACACAATCAAGTGATTACCAAGTGATACATATTTCACACAACAAATCATACATCTGTTGCTTCTGCAGATAGCAGAAACACAGGAAATGAAACTAGCTGTAGGCTTGCACATTCATTGCTTGTCATCACATGTCATCCTAGTGTAAAGTACAACAGAAGTTCAATGGGGCAGCAGCAGGTCATTAAGGCATGTGATATACAGCTATAGTAAATGTTATTACCACAGTGTCCTCAGTACACCCACAGCATTTTAGCAGGACAAACAGACTGCTGAAAATGCTCCTGACCTTATTTTAGCTTCAAAGTGCTGGACAGTGACACAGGCCATGTGACCTGGAAACAGGAAATGATTTCTTCTTCCTATTGTGTTGTAGTCTACAGGGGCTCAACAATTATGCAGTTGCTCACGTTATTTTCCTGCTGGGTCTTATCAGTCATTATGTTTCTCCCCCTGTTTTTCCACAGCTATATCTTGTGACAATTTCCTAGAACTGATTTAAAAATGTACAATTTAAAAAGGGTTGAAGAACATGTCCTCAAGTACATCCCCACAGGTTTGAAAGAGTTTAGCTTTAAGGATTTTTTCCATCTCATGCTTGATTATTTGATTGCATCTCCCTGGAGTGACAGCAGTTTCCTTTTGACATCACACACATATCCAGCAGCCCCATATAATACTAATATGAACATAACATAGCATTAGGAGGTAGGTGGTTGTATTGATTGCCAGTGTAAGTGCCTGTTTTAGATTTATAGTAATAAAATAGGAAGAAAGGTAGTCAGACAGACAGAGGCAGACAGATTGAACACATTTAGACATAGACAGATACAGGACTGTAGGCAGACACACTTACCTCCATGCTGATAGAGGCTGTTGGGATGTGGCTGTGTGTAAAAGCAGGAACAGAGCAGAGACAACATGGACATCTCTTTGATCTTGTCTGTGTAGGCTGAGACATAAGAGGAAAAAAAGACAGAAAGCTGAGTTCTGTGGGAAAGGTAAATGCAATAAATATAACCAACATGCATCAGCGACACAACCCTCATCGGCCAATCACACTTATACTGATATGAATATAGCAATTTGTATAACAGATATAACACATCTTTTAATATAAATAATAAAATAGTTAGAATGAGTATCAATTTGAACACATATTGCATTATCACATGGCTGCTGTGAATGCTTGATGCTGATTGATATAAACACTGGATGGATCACTGTTTAAGATAAACAGATGTTAATGCTAAACAGCAAGGCATCTCTTTTTTGTTCTTTCTATATCTTGATTTCTGGAAGAATCATAAATCTTTTTCCACAGGTAAATATGGCGTGCCACAGGGCTCTTTTCTGTCACTAATTTTATCCTCTTTGTTTTTGTATTTCTCCTGTAGGGCAAATAATATTAGGACACTTTCATTTTTACACAGACGTCACCCAGCTGTACCTTCCCATTCAGGCCACTGACCCTGCCTTTGTTTGACTGTGCCAATTGTGTCTTCTATCTTTAAATTATTTTTGGCTAAATAAAAAAATTCTTATTTTTTTTAACTCATTGTGTAACATTTGCAAGATGTTCTGAGCAGACTATTGTCAACTCGATGTCTGCGTCGCCATGGTGCATCGCACGGTGCCATTGGGCTTGGACATTGGTCACAGCAACGCAGAGGGCTCTGAAGGTGCACAAATCTGGTTCAGCACTTCGACACAATTCACTAAACATGCTTATACAGAACTTGTTTGGCTCCATTTGTGTGAGCAGACTGTCTGTTATAAACTGATGTTTTAGCAATGAGCAGCTCATTTTTGTCAAAGTTCTTTGTTGTTAAACTGCCAGCTGCACACAATGTATGAGACCCGGCACTTCTCTCCCAACTAATCTTCAGTACACATCTGTTTTAAGGCAACTCATTATGTCTTTATGTCTCACTCGCATGCACTGCAAATGTATTATCTGGTGGTGTAGTGGTTAGCACTCTCTCTGGGTACTCCGGCTTCCTCCCACATTCTGAAGACTTGCTAGGTTAATTGGTGACTCTAAATTGCCCGTGGGTGTGAGTATGAGTGTGAATGGTTGTTTATAACATGCATTAATTGGACCTGATTGGTGTATTGATAGTTTATTTGTACTAAGTTTGTTTAGGTTTAGCCACAAAACACTTAAAAAAAAGTCACTATGAAAGATTAATCTGAAGGCCTTTGTTGCCGTGGTTACAATAAAAGGAAGCATGTGGACTGTTCAGGGAGTAACTTATGTTACTTCACCTGCGTCCTATTCAGACTGAAGATATTTTTGAATGTGTAAATTATAAAATGTGATTCTTCCATTGTTCTGATGTGTTGTGACTACTGCCGCTGAATCATTTCCACATCAGCCTACAGATTCCTCAGCAGAGCTTGTTTATCAGGAATGCCCAGAACAATTGACACACTGTTGATGTAGGGAATGAAAGAAATGACAGCTCTGCATGTGTTTGTATTTTAGTGACTCAACTTCCTGCTAAGAGTCAGACCAAATTGCTTTTGCTCTTTTTTCAGTTTTCAAGAGTACTGTACAAAGTGAAGGAAGACTCCATGATGTCACACCTGAGGCAGACAGAAGTGAAGGAGAAATACCAAGATCCATAAAGTCTCATCCATCCAGACATTTACCCTGGGGTTAATATCCATCCATTATCTAGTAACCCACTTTGTCCTGCAGTGCAGGGTCATGGGGCCTATCCCAGCTAACTATAGGTGAGAGGCGGGGTACACCCTGGATAGGTCACCAGTCCATCGCAGGGCAAAACACAGACAAACAACCATTCACACTGACCAATTAACCTAACAAGCATGTCTTTAGAATGTGGAAGAAAGCCGGAGTAACCGTGCCGCCTAGGTTAATATCCATTAGGGACATTTCTTCTTTAATCAAGTGTTTTTATGACCCATCATGAACTTCATGACTTAACTTGTTTTCACTTGCCCTTAGGTTTAGATATGAAAACTACATGTTAGTTTACTTGGTTAGTGTAAGACAGTTAAATTAGTTATCCAAGAGGTCTAACAGAAAGACAAACGGCAGTCAGTCACACTCACCTCACCTCAATTAACCAAACGTGCATGTTGTTAATATGCGGGAGGAAGTCATTAGTCCTATAACATTTATTCAATTTGTTTTTTATGAACTCTGTTGTTATGCCTATAATTAAACTAATCAAAAACTAATGAAACTTAAACATGTTTTTAATTTATTCCATATTATGGAATATATCCATATCCATGTATGGGATTTTGATATATATGTGATATGCAGCCTAATGTTGCAGTGGTTCACTTATTAATAACGTTCTGTCTGACTTTCTTTTAAAACTTGAATTAAAAAAAATCTGTTTATTATGTAGTATATCATATCATATATATGTGTTAAAAGGTTTACCATACTCATTAAAAACTACTCAATTAGGTTTAGTCATTTACAACTGCTTGGTTACATTTAGAGCACACACATTTTATAAGGAAAAACTGTCCCTTGGAGTGAAGTTCAGATTCCACAAGCTGCCATCTTCTCCTGTGTTTGTCTGATTAGAAGCTGTGGTGTAGTGTTATTTTTAGAATACCTGCACTATCATCTGGTCTGCTTGTATGCAAAACAACACACCTGTTGTCAGGAGGTTGTCTCAGTCAATATCACAATCAACATAATGTGCCTACCGAACTGGCTACTCCCATCTATGCTCCTTTTTTTTATTGTAGCCACAAACTAATTAACCCTGCTGAGTAAGACTGGCTCATAGCTGAAACACAATAGAGGATAATCCAGGCGCAGCCTGTATTATGTTTTTTTTTTTTTTAGAATCACGGTGATGTTTCTAATTTAAAGGGACAAAGAAGTAAACAATCATGGAGCCCCACACCTGTTTCTCTGTCAGACAATCATTTATAATCTCCAGCGTGGAACCAGTGTGACAGGTTTGGGATTTCAACACAAGTACAAAAAAAACAGCAGGATCAAAATATAACCCAGCTATTACTACTACTGTTGTAAAAAGACACAGCCAGGCAACACCCTCCAACTATCATCCATTAGTGGCCACAAACACCATACACCTTCATGTTGAATATATTTACAAATTTTTTCTTGTCTATAGATTATACAATTGCTTATTGCTTATATGAGATTAAAAACCTTCTTGGCGGTTTTATCATTGCAGAGCATAATGTAAATGTGGGATGTTTTGAAGTAAGTCTTAGACACAGACAGCTTGTAAAGGGAAAAAAATGGTTGAACCTGTTTTTACCTTCATCATAAAAAGCTGAATTCCTGAGGTTATTTTGCATTGAAGTGATCAGGAAGTATTAACAGGGAAGAAATGAGAGAAAAACATTGTCTGTTCACTTGAATGTGTTGAACATGTGATCTGATTTGCATCTTTGCACTAAACATGCTCATGTTATGTAAATATAATAATAGGGTTACATTCACTGATACAAAATATGACCATGCACAAAGTCTGTTTGGTATCATTGCGTGACTTAAACTACAGCACACCACAGTGCAAGTCAGGAAAAGGTGTTATTTTTAGAAAACTTCTAAATTATTAAAAGTCACGCAGCCTTTGGGATATTTGTGCGACGCATGCTGCAGGCTCTACATCCGTGCCTGTGAGAGTGAGCGAGTTTGAGCTTTTTCTATTACCTAATCTCACAGAATGGATTTGAATGCAGCTCACACACAACCTCCAAAATCAATATTGAGACTAATGGTAGCAGCAGTGTTGCTAACCACAGAGACGGGGATGATTTGTATGTTGTATCCATGGTGAACTAGTAAACACATAATGTGGTGTCTGACCCCTTCCTGATTTTTTTGTATGTTTGTCACATGTAAATGCTTCAGATCATCAAACAAATGTAATTAGACAAATTAGACAAAGATAACAGACGTAAACACAAAATGCAGTTTTTAAATGAAGGTGTTTGTTATTAAAGGGAATAAAATCCAAACCTACATGGCCCTGTGTGGAAAAAGTGACTGCCCCCCTGTTAAATGAACTGTGGTGTATCACATGTTTGGAAAGCTGAGTTCAATTTCTCTAGCCACACCCGGGCTTGAGTGCTGCCACGCCTTCTCTCAATAAAGAAATCACTTAAACAGAAGCTGCCTGACAAAGTAGATCAGACTAAAAGTTCCTAAAAACCAGACATCATTCTGCCATCCAAAGAAAATCCAGGAACAAATGACAAACAAAGTCATTGAGTCTATCCATCAGTCTGGAAAAGGTTATAAAGTCAGCTTTGGGACTCCAGTGAACCACAGTGAGAGCCATTATCCACAAATGGTGAAAAGATAATGAACCTTCCCAGGAGTGGTCGGCCGACCTAATTTACCCCAGGAGCGTGGCGATGACTCATCCGAGAGGTCACAAAAGACCCCAGAACAACATCCAAAGACCTGCAGGCCTCACCTGCCTCAGTTAAGGTCAGGGTTCATGACTCCACCATCAGAAAGAGACTGGGCAAAAATGGCCTGCATGGCAGAGCCCCAAGATGAAAACCACTGCAATAGGGACATAAAGACTGGTCTCAGTTTTGCCAGAAAATAACTTGATCATCCCCAAAACTTTTGGGAAAATAATATGTGGACTGACGAGACAAAGGATGATGTTTTTGGAAGGTGTGTGTCCCATTACATTTGCCGTAAACACAGATGTAATGGGACACTAGTGGCCTAGTCGAAGTTCGACCTGAATCCGATTGAGATGAGTGGGCCACAGTTCTTCCACAGCGCTGTAAAACACTCATTGCTAGTTATCTCAAACGATTGATTGCAGTTGTTGTGGCCCAACCAGTTATTAGGTTTAGGGGGCCATCACTATATCACACAGGACCATGTAGGTTTGGATTTTTTTCCATTTTATAATAACCACCATTTCAAAGTGCATTTTGTGTTTACTTGTGTCATTTATGTCTAATATTTAGATTTGTTTGATCTGAAACGTTTAAGTGTGACAAACATACAAAAAAGGAAAGAAATCATGAAGGGAGCAGACACTTTTTCACACCACTGTATGATGACAGCATAGACTTCAACAGCATGAACTGAGAGGAAGGTTATTTATAAATGCTGCCATAAGGCAAGATGATTTACAGATTTCATGCCTGTAAAGGTATAGGTAACATATTCTGTAAGATTTTCTCAACATACTTTCCATCACTATTTACCTACATTACAATTGGTTGTTTACACATGGTTACATTTATCATTTTTGTCCTAAAACACACAAATCCATAGCATAAAACACAAGCGGTCCCCTTCCATGGTCGCCATTTATTCGCAACGAGTCTCCACCTCTACTAACACACAGACATGCATCCAAGGGCTGAAAGATCAACCTAATGTAAGGTTGTTCCTAGTGAGGATGGGCTGGATTAAAAACACAGCTAAACAATCCCTCAGTATCCACCAATCAGAGAAAGAATTGACTTGAAAAACTGATTTGCTGTGGCTGTAAGAACATTAAACAGATGTAACTTTGTTGTCTGAGTTTTTTTTGTGCTTTCAGCCTTAAATAATATTAGTGATGAATGTAAACAAGATCATGTTTAAGTTTCCTCTTCTTGCCATGATAGCACTGTTTCTATTAAGGACTCTAAAGTGCAGTGACAAATGAGCTCAAACTGACTAAATTGGTAATAAATGTGGGAAATGCTCAAAACACTGATTTGTTTCTAAGGATTAATGCTCTTAAAATTACATCTGAAAAGGCAGTCTAAACAACAATATTATTATTTTACATTTATATGGTTTAAAAGATATTTAAATTAACATGTGTGTGTTTTTTATATCTTATTATTTGTATCTGAAACAGATCAAAAGATCATTGTTAGTACCTACATCTTAGCATTAGGAACAGCCAGTTTACTGCTCAACCATCAACCATCTGTTGTGTGCTCACATTTACAGCATATCCTAGGAGACTGCTCATAGGGGAATTGTCTGGCTTTTCATTAGAGCATAAGACTGAGAAACAGTTGAACCAGAAAGTTTACTTTACACATACCTCAGCTCATTCCCTAAGTTGTTGGCAGCGACTAAAAGGAGAAAATACCTCATTTACAAATCTTAAAAACCATCACATTAAACGCATGCTATGAAGACTCCAACCACTAGGGGTGCTGTAGAGCATGGTTTTATGTCAATGTCAAGTATTTATTTTTCATTAAATGCCACTATATTGGTTTCAGATAGAAGGCATCTTTAGCCTATGTTTATTGGGATAATTTAGCGGTCCTCTAACATAAAATGTGACAACTACCATTAAATCAGATTAGCCACAGTTGAAATTACAGTTGATGCAGCAGTATTTGAATCATCAGCGTGTGTGCTATTAAAAGTGAAGATATCTTGAGCCTGTTTTACCCACTGAGCTTCAGGTATGTAACTAAAACACAGACATTGAGGATGCCAACCAATGTATGGCTGGCACAATAAAGTAATCTACACAAGAAAAGCTAGTCGATGTGGATGAACCAGTCAGGTGTAAAGCCTTTATAGGTTTTGTAGCTGGGTGTTAACACCTTGTCAAGCCTTATGGGGTGATTCTAACAACCAATGGTAACCTGTGTCGGGGCATGAGCTGGAACAAGTCCTGTTAGATGACTTCATCCACACAGAACCTAAAGGATTTATTGCTGAGGTCTTGCCAGATATAATGGATGATTGTCATAATGACTCATCAGTGCACTAGATCTTAGGTCTAAATAAAAATAGTACCTTTGCCCTGTTTGTAAGCATGGCTGTATCCAAATGACTGTGCAGCTAATTTGTCCTACACCATGGCAGCAAAATGCACCACTCCCACGAGGAGGGCTCCTCCTATGTTTGTGTGCTTGGAACATCTTGTGTTGACGAGCCAGAAATAAAAGCCAGTCATGTCCCCAGTGGGTGTTGCTACTGTGACATTATGACAGTTGCATAAGTGAATATGCTACCATTTCCACAAACAGCTCACCTTGTGTTAAATAAAATAACACAGATTAGTGTCTGTGTGTGTGTGTGTGTGGATTATATTAAAAGTTACAAGAACATTAAGATTCAGACACAGATTGATCCATGCACTAGGCATTTACATTACATTTGGTGCCAAAACACGCCCCCTGCTGTTCTAAAATGCAGATGCAATTGATCACTTCCTCACTGACAGCATACAGTAGATGATAGAGATTATGGCAGATGTGTTCCAAAGTTGTATGTAGCTAAATTCCTCATTTATACAATATCAAGTGCTGGTGGCTGAATTAGACATGAATTGTTGAGGTGCCTGATTTGTTTTTCCCTTTAGTGATGTTTTTGTGAAAACAACCTTGAGTCTTAGTTGGTAGACTAAATTTAGAAACCCTTCTCTAAAGAGGAGAGTCAGTGAAGGTCCTTCCTCCCCCAAAAAACAGGAAGTTAAGTTTTATGTCCCTTCACTGACATGTCAGGAAGAGTGGGATTTGTGCACTCAGCACAAGGTCATTTATTATTGAGATGGGCCCATCAGGATTGATGCATTTGTCCCACTCAGCATCACAATCACATGTTTCCTTCTGCAATATGCCCAGCCACACAGTTTCAAGTCAAATCTAATCATTTGGAACTCTGCCAGAGCCTGTCTTAATTGTTTCAGCCATAAATGTCCATTTGCTCCATTAAAAACCAATCAGTCACAGAGCCACTAACAACACTCTCCGTTTTTAAATCCAATAAACTCTTAGAAGCCCCACAGCTAAAGGTGGGATTTAAATGCTTTTAAAAAAATCATCAGATGTAGAACTTTCTGATGGTACTTGAATGTGCCAAGTGTGACAAGAGCTCAGTTGGAAAATACAACCAAATGAATGGTGGTTTTTCCTCACAACAATAGTAGATTTAACAACATCTACTCAGATGTCAAATATTTTTTAAAAATAATCTACCCAGAAGTGTCTGTCTGAAAAGTCTGCGTGTGTATATATATATATATAGTATATATTAGTTTCCTATAAACTTTTTGAGCCCTGAGAGCACATGACATGTATACTTGTTTATTGCCTTCTGTCATTAGGGGACACATCAAAAACACTTGCTGCAGAATATATAGCTATGTGTTGACGCTTCTTTAGCATCTTTCTGCACGGTGAGTCACACTGTGAGTGGGCAGCTCTGAGAAATGTGTGGATCTGTGAAGCCCTACACAGTTTTAAGGTTAGCTTGAATTAACTGGAAATACAGCATACCATACAGTCACCTCTTAGTCATTAAAATGGCTGACCTGTGCACCAGTGCACAACAGGGTAGTATTATGGAAGTGATAAAATCTCAGTTCAGAGCAGAGCTAGTTAGCACTCATGTTGACACACTAAGCTGTGAACATGCTGCGTCTCTGCTTTTTTTCTCCCTCCAAGCAACTAGCTTTCTGCTGTACTCCTACTGTGGATGCTGCAGGTAATGAGTCATGTGCGTGCATCACAGAGACACATCAAGTGTGCACATGAAGGGATACATGGGTGAGACAAGGGTGGAGACAGAGCCAGAGAGCGTGCATTCTGCTTTTTGATGTATTATTCAGCAGTTTGGTTCAAAAAACAAGGCACAAATATCATCTTACTTCTACTATTCAATATAAGTAAGGATTTCAAAGGATTATTTAGGGGACGTTGATGAGGATCCCAGCAGGGAAATAAAGAAATCAAAATAGATGAAATATACTTTGCAATTAAGTTGGGAGATGAATGGATGACAAAAGATGAGTCACTGGAAGATGGTTATAGAATTCTGACTACATATTGGCATCAGCTCACATCCCACTTCACAACCTGAAATCATACATAAACATATAGTGAAGATCAATGGAATGATGAGAAGTGGATTAAAGTAACATATGAATCTAGGAATACTGCGTTTTGTTCCTACATATTCCTACAATTTTAAACTAACTACAGTTCTTTTTGTTACATTACCTGTTTTCTTCAGTGGTTAAACATCCTAGATCAGAGAACTACACCTTATTTGTATAACTTTGTTTGGGTTGGAAACATATTTGGATTGATTCCTGAGAAATTGGAGACTGAACTTAAACCAAAAAAAGGTAAACCAAAAAAAAAAAAATACTAATAAAAAATAAAATCGACACTTGACACAACAAAGAAGCCATTTTAAGTCCATGTGGGCTCTTGTAAGTAATTATGCTTAATTATTATTAAGTGTAAGTGAGTTTGTTATATACAATTACACCTCCTAGAAGTGTCATGGCTGTAAACATGTTCATTACTGCTGCAGTGTTGCCCTTGTTACAACAGAGGTCTATTGAAACTAACTCGCCCCCTAAAGGCTGCCAGAGGAACTGCAGTTTTTGACACTGGCTTGCTTTCTCAATCCTGGAGGATGCTGCTAGATGAAAGCATTCCCATAAGCCTCAGCTATGTATTTTATGCAGTGCTAATTAGCAAATAGTAGCATGCTACCATGTGATACCTCAGACTCCAAGCATGCAATAAAGATGACTGTGCTCCTTACTGTCCTTTACATCCCTTTTAAAAAAGGATTACAAAATTGTATTTTTTTTAATAATGTTGTGTTGATCATTTCTAAAACATTATCACTTATTTCCTTTTTTAATTTTTCACATTCATGAACACATTTTATTTTGTCTTGCCTTAAGCTCATTATAATTATTAAAGTAGCACATGGTAATACTCTCACACAAATATCAGCACCGTCATTTTGAGCCTGCTGTGCATGTTAGCCATTGTTAGTGCTGATATAACTGAGTATATGGCTCCACGTGTATGAATAATGAAACTCTCCTGGTGCAGAGACTATTAAATATTTGTTATGGATTGTTTTATAAATGTAAAGAATTGATGTGCTTCTGATGATCATGCATGTGTGATGTCATTGCATTGCTTTAAGTATAAGGGAAAATAAATAATCCTGCTTTTAGTAGTGTTTTTATTAGTGTTACTGTATTTAATTGCATTTTCTGTGACGGTGAAAATATATTTCTAGTTTTGTTTATTGTTTATTTATTACTACTAAACTATACTTTACACTGACATTTGCCCCAGAATTCATTTTATTGACCTGTAGTTAAAAGTCTTTAGAATGATACAGATAAAAACCCAAAGGTGCAGCTGCACGAGCAGTAATACACACATAAGCACTGATCCCTTATTCTTGTTGTCTTTACATGTCTGAATATAGCTTTTATACATCTGTGCCTCAGCACAATAAGAAGAAACCCTCTGTTGCCATGACAATTACACAGATGCACGCATACCCTGTCCACCATGAGCATTCTAAAATAGTCTTAAATCAACCTCTCCATTCTCCACACCTCACATAGACACACTGTAAGTGTCACAGTATTTTAACTAACCAATGAGTTGATGTGGTCTTACCTGATACAGTGCTGGTCATTGTGGCTGACAGTGGAGAACAGAGCCGGAGGATGCTGCCTGATGGAGAGGAGAGAATGTGAATTCAGAGGGAGAGAGGATGAAGAAAAAGAAGAGAGGAGGGAGAGACACAGAGAGAGAGGGAGAGAGAGAGAGAGAGAGAGAAATGGGTTGGGCGTGTGTCTGTGCCCTGAATGGTGCAGTGCACAAGTGAACAATGGGCAGCACAGGCGGGGTGAAGATGCGGTAGGAGAACAGTCACATGTCAACAAATACAAACGCTTGTGTGAACAGATTATCATCACAAATAGTACACATACACATGCAATGCACCATAAACAGTCAGGCTACTTAATTACATGATTACAGTTCACTAACGAACCTTTTGTAGCATTAACTGCATTAAACAGAGCTACAGATTTAAATCTGACTAATAAATACTTTCTTTAATGGGTGACAGGCTGAAAACGAATAAGATGCCAAAAACCAGAAGCTAAGTGTTGAAGGGGCTTTTCTTAACTGTGATTCTGTTAGTCTATAGATTAAACCATTGATCCATCATCACTTGCCAGCCGCAAAGTCCTGTGTTAGGAAATGGGTTGGGGACATTTTTAATGACCTACAATCAACCATATGTGACATTTTCCTGGTGAGGACGAGCTAAAAAAAATACTCGCTTAGGTTTAGGAAATATCACAATATAATATTTTATGGGGCAAAACTGGCGTCGTTTTGTGGCTGCCATGGTAACACACGGCGTGCAGTGGACACAGACATCACAGCACAGTGGTTGTTTGCAGGGACTAGAATTATTGACCTCATTTTCCTGGTGATGATGGCCTGTGGAGATAAAAAGCAAGCTAAAAAGTAGTCAACTTGCTTCTTTTTTATTTCATAGTAATGTGTTTGCTTGCAAATGCACCAAATTCTCAGGTTAATATACTGCCCCCGCATGGACAAAACATGCATAAAAAAGCTTTAGTTAGATTACACTAAATATTTATGTCATAATGAAAATTTATAATTACATTACAGAGAAATTTTATAGCATGGATTAATGTCTAATGAGGAACATGGATTTCATATACAAACTATCATACTTGGTTTGAATAATAAAAGTAAAAATGCATGTTATTAGCAGCCCTTCCAGAAATAATTCTGATAATTAAAGATCATGTGACCAGATGGGAAAAGTGGAGAAGTGTGCGGGATGCCTCTCTTAAGTGATAGTGTTTGTAAAAATAGGTCTACAGGGAGGGAATCGGGGGTCAGAGGTCGTGAGCGGTGACTCAGGGTTAAGTAATTTCTTGTAAGTGAATCAATGCTATATAGACTGGAATAATGCAGAGTCACTGTGATCAAGTATATGCTAACGCTCCAACAATATGAGTGAAACACTTATATACTATAACATAATAGCTGACTAAACATTTGATTCATGCTTCTTATTAATCAGTTCATGCTGAGTGACCTGCAGTTTCCTGGTTGTGATAAGAAATAATGTTGATTAATCGTACATCACAGCAGCAGGCGCTGCATTGATTTAACAGCACTCTAAGTGAAAGTAGGACAGGTGCATGTGTGGCAGAGAAGCATTAGCATTTCAAATAGATCAGTGTTTTCTGCTGGTGGTAATAATAAAGCAGCCTTCTAAATACATCTCTGTGTAATATTCAGGGGCTTTAATGAATAAAGAGGTGCTGGATGAAAATGAACTGTGCAAGAGATCCAGAGATAATTATAAAGATCTAAAAAGTAGCAAACAGATTTGTTATTTCATTATGCTAATTGCTGTCATCTACTGGATGACACAATAATACAATAAATGAAAAGGTCTAATTTTTTTGATTTTGATTTCAAATTTTGTGTGCTTCAAATGACTTGAAACGATCAGGTCAAAATGTTTTAAATTTTATTCCCTTCACAGTACTGTAAGAAGTTGTGATCAGCGACAGTATTATATATGCAGCTTTAAGTCAAACATGACAATTGGCGTTTTATGAAATGAGAAATTTATTATAATAACAAACCATAACTTTGCATGTATGTTTATTCTCCTAAAGTTTTTGTTGTACTACTTCATACATCCCGAGACAAACTGCTGGTATTCAGTGAGGTCAGCATGGTCTCTGTGTGTTTTTATGGACTTTATATGCATTTACTATTGTGTCCGTAGTGTTTCTGCAAATAATGCACGTTTAATAATGCAATGTTTCCAAAGTCAATCCAAAAAATTATGAGTGATCAAACTATGCAAGCCTTATAGAGGCCAAAGGATACTAATGAAACCACTCATACCAGTCTGTATGGAGCCTCATTGAGCTGCTGTCTGACGCATCAACAACCACCTAGTTATGCACAACTGTCACCCCTCACAAAATAGGACAAAAGGGCTCAGATGTGGATGTGCTATAATGTGATTGCTGTTTATAGTATCAGTTCATAGTTTTAACAGAGCGCTATCAATTGCTCAGTAGGACGACTACAGCATTCCCTATGTTACATGTCATGGTGCAACATGAAGCCACAGGGTTATTTGTTGGCTATGCCAGTACACTCATGTGCCACAACCAAACTCCGAATGAGCTAATACTAGCTAGCTTAGCCTTTCCACGAACGAGGAACAAACAGCACTGTGTGCATGGCAGCTGCAGACTCCATGATCAATATGTGGTTGTTCCTGTTGTACTACCTAATTTTAGCCTGTCTACAGGATTGTATGGTATTTGCTGACACACTTTTGTCTTTATTTAAATCAAGTTTCCAGCAGATTAGCTTGTTTTTTTATACAGGCTAGAATGGACCTCATTACTGTTTGGAGTCAGGGGTCGCTTTATAATTATCTGGAACACACATACCCTTGTCCCTAACAACACCAAGCCAACTAAAATATGTGGCTATATCAATATTCACATATTCTATTACAAAAAGTGGCCCCAAAAATCTATAATCAGCCAGGATTGAGGTTAAACACAAACTAAAAAAAAAACTTTTTCGAAAAATGTCAAAATGGCTGCAGTGTCATCATCAAAAAGAGGAGCATTCAAAAATTATTTATTATTATGTTGCTTAGTGCATCTGGAAGTGAAGTGTCAGTGCAGACAGTGAAGCGCCATACAGATGCTGCAGCTCTAACCCCAGCCAGCAGCACAGTCTGGGCTGGCTTCTCACACACGAAGCAGAAGAAAACGTGACACACTTTCAAAAAAATGTAACAGGCGCAAACAGACACATCTGTTCAAAGCACATCTGAAGTTATGCTAGGTGGTAAAAATACTGTCACACTCTTAGAATCAGAAATCCAAACCGCTCACAGTCACAGGAGGAGACGAGGAGACAGTGTTCCTCTCTATTGTTTATATGGAATGTCCTTGAGAAGGAACTCACAGTCCGAACTAAGAGCCAAGAGATGACGCTGACATTTTATGTGATGTCCTTTTGTCGGGGTGGCCGGTGAATGTTTCTGACCACGCACTTTACCATCCACTCGATGCCTTCGTTCACTCCATCCCTGCAATGGAACAAATGTTTTGTTACTTTCTCTTTCTTCTGCATAAATTTGGAACAGTGGTTTTGTTGGGCAAATGTTTGAGCTGGTAGTGCTAAGGGACAATAGTACAAAATAAGAGTGGTTCCTAATCACAAATTACATGAAGACAGAAGGACCATTGTAACAGAACTGCAGTCTACAGCCAGGAAACACTATGAAAAAAAAAATAAACCAGCCATGTCTGTACCACTACAACACTTAACCCTCAGGCATCATTGGGGACTTTTTTGTCCATTTGGATAATTTTTGCCTCTTTACCTGGCCACCATTTTATCTGTGTTGGTGCATATGGCACAATTTTGTGTAACAAAGACTCTCTCTAGACACATTTTAGAATTCCAATTTAAATTTTTCAAATACATCACCAGAACATGGTGAAACAAATTTACTACCCTTTTGTGTCATTAGGGGACAAAAATGTCCACTTACAAAAAACTGCTATAAAAAATTAACAGATTAATATTTTTTCTTACTTTTTTCTGCATAAATATGTTAAACAACTTCAGCCCTGCTCAAAACTACCAAACATTAAATCATTTTGAGGAATTTAACCCTTTAAATGCCAGTTTGATTACTTGATGTCACAGTAATTTCTTATGAAGAAAACTCAAAAAATGAGTTATTTTCCACAAAACAAAAGTTAGGTGGCTAAGGCATTGTTTTTAAATCTGTCATGGATATGTCAAAGATTAGCCAAAATATTGAGTTTGATGCATTATTAGTTTTTGTGTAGCAGCAGTTTAAAAAAATACTACCCTTTTGTGTCATTAGGGGACAAAAACGTCCACTTCCAACAAAGTGCTATAAAACTTAACAGATTAATATTTTTTTCTGCTTTTTTCTGCATAAATATGTTAAACAACTTCAGCCCTGCGCAAAACTACCAAACATTATATCATTTTGAGGAATTTAACCCTTTGAATGCCAGTTACATTACTTTATGTCACAGTAATTATTTATGAAGAAAACACAAAAAATGAGTTATTTTCCACTAAACAAAAGTTAGGTGGCTGAGGCATTATTTTTATATCTGTCATGGATAGGTCAAAGATTAGCCAAAATATTGAGTTTGATGCATTATTAGTTTTTGTGTAGCAGCAGTTTAAAATGGTATTTTCCCATTAACTCCGATTATAATACTACATTTTTTAATATCATAACTATAACAACATATAACCATGCATTTCTTGATGTAAGGGTTTTCTTCATAAATAATTACTGTGACATCAAGTAATCAAACTGGCATTTAAAGGGTTAAATTCCTCAAAATGATTCAATGTTTGATAGTTTTGAACAGGGCTGAAGTTGTTTAACATATTTATGCAGAAAAAGGAAGAAAAAATATTATAATCATAATTATAATTATATAATCTGTTAATTTTTTATAGCAGTTTTTTGGAAGTGGACTTTTTTGTCCCCTAATGACACAAAAGGGTAGTAAATTAAAGTGACGCCTGAGGGTTAACCCTTCAAAAGTCAATCGTTTCTCAATCATACATAAAAAATTGTTTAATCATGAGTTCCTTTTTTAACACATCATGGATTAATTTTTCATTTAGCTAATTTAGTTACAATAATAATAGTATATTGTGTCATTGCCATACAATAAGGATGAAAATTAAGTGAAAAATACATAATATTAACCAGTGTGAAACTACACTACAGACTGTCTTCCATCGGTTCAAGTACAACAAAGCAAGTTTGACAGTTGCAGGGTTTCTACTTGACTATATTAAAATATTTCACATATATCATTCTCATTCTGATGAAGTGTTTTTGTGTTTATATGAATGAACATATGGGTTCTAAGGTGCAGTGAACCAGTTGGAGAGCAGCAACTCATCAACTGATTTGCATCACTCTGTCAAAAAACTGTTCTATAAAAGGAAAAGCGCTTGAAAACAAGATGCGAATAAACGGTTTTATGTACAAAATACTTAATAAATTATTAAAGTGGGATGAACAGCACACCAAAAATACTTATAGAAATATTACAACTGCATGATGGCTAGCTAGTAAATCCACTGTTAGCTTGTGAGCTGCAGCAATTCA
The DNA here is from genome assembly GCF_900634625.1 of Parambassis ranga. Lineage (NCBI taxonomy): Eukaryota > Metazoa > Chordata > Actinopteri > Ambassidae > Parambassis > Parambassis ranga. Next base: position 29,593,437 of record NC_041026.1, read on the forward strand.
CCCTAGAGTTAAAATGGTAGCAGACTTTTTAGCCATATTTTACAAGGACAGCTGAATGTCACTTTGAGCGATTGTACTACATCTACAGCACAGCATGACTTGATGATAGCAGTATCATTATTATGGTCTTGGTTTGTTAGCATCATCCAAACTGGTGGTAACACAGTAAATTCTAGTAATAGAAACAGAAGTACTAGAGAGCAGCAGATAAAATTCATCATTTAATACAGCAGCTCTCTTACCCTGTGAGCGCAGTACAGGGCTGGACTAAGCAATCTCTTTTGCCGATCTTCGGGGCGCAATCACTGAATGCTGTTTTAATGTCCGGTACTGACAAACAGTTCTGAGAAAATGACACAAGACATGACATCAGCAGCATCAAAATGTGTTTGTTGCTTTATATGAATATACATGGATTGTGTTTTTACCAGTACGTCTTGCTTGTTAGCTAGCACAAGGAGTGGAACACCTTCCAAGGTCTCGCTGCTGATCATTTTCTCTGGAAGAGATGAGAGCTCAATTATTGAATCAACAATAACTTAATTGAATTAAAAAAAACTGTATTTGTCCCCAGGGAGCAATTAAAGAAGAAGAACAGAGTCCCAAACTGCTAAAAAAAAACGTATTTACCAAAGGCCTCCTTTGATTCAGATAGACGCTCTTCATCAGTTGAATCTATCACATAGATAACTCCGTGGGATTCAGCATAGTACTAAAAGTCAACAAGAAGACCACAAACAACACATCAGACCAGCCTCATGATTAATACAGGAGAATCAGCATCACCAGATGTTCATCCTCATAACTCAACTCCTAATATACACAAGTCAATGAACCTCTGATAATATTACATAACTTTTCTATTCTGACGATCTAAACAATGCTGGCTGCAGACAAAGGTATACATCAGAGCAGAGATGGGTTGTGTAAGTATTAAGGCTGTTCCATACTTCGCGAGACAGAGAACAGAGAACTCGCTCCACGGGTGGTAAAAGAAAAGTTCTTTTCGGCACGGAGGTACCATACTCCGCGAGACGTGTGTGTGCAGAACTCCTCGTACGGCCCTCCTACGCAGCGCACGTCACACTAGGGTGACAATGCAGTTGTATTGTAAATTGTGAGCACAGTCGTAGTTACCTGGCCTAACGAGCTGATAATGTTCAGGGAAGAGGGCACACAGCATGACAATAGATAGAATATCAGTGTAGCTGACTGTAGCAGACCTCTGGTCTGTGTGAGTTTAATTCTGTGAACGTGTGGATGACTGTCTGCAATAATACATCCCGTCTCCCGGTGTTTAATGTGCGTCCAGCCACTGTAACACTGTGATCAATACTGGGATTAGTTTTTATATCGCCACCTTTTGGACAGACGCTCTCCTCTGTGTGCCGTGTTTCTCCTTCCAGGAGCTGTTTGCCAGCTGCTCATCTAAACTGTCCATCGTCGTTGTACTTCCTCCTTCTGTCTGTGTGTTCTGCACCTGAAGCCCTTGCGCTTCTCCACATTCATTACGCCCACAATAAATTCCGACCAATCACAGCATGGTTGCCGCACAGCCTTGAAAGAAAAAGTTCTGCCCGAACCCTGTGCACAAGAGTGCGGAACAACGGGCGGTCCGAGACAAAAAATGACGTCATTTTGTGGGTGTAACGTCTGCAGGGGGGAGGGAGTTCTCTGTTCTCGCGGAGTATGGATCCAGCTTAATGCTAGTGCAGAATTTCTTTCTGAATATTGTTAGCACAGCAATTCTGAGCTCACTTTGTCCCACAGAGACTGGAGCTCCTCCTGACCTCCCAGATCCCAAAACATTAGACGAGCCTTGCCCACATCAATTGTGCCAACTGTGAAAGAAAATGAGAGATCCAATGAGATTATGTTATGGTATTTTCATTTTATAAGGCAAAAGTATATTGTAAAGTGATGCAGTTGCAACAAGTCAATCACAATACATCAAACACAACATCAGTCTCACTTGTACTTCACTTACTGTTCAGGCCAACTGTAGTTGTGATCTTTGATAAATTCATCCCCTTATAGTTCTTACTGAACTTTGTTTTAGTCTGCTCCAGAAAGGTCTGCAGGGAGACACAGAGAGAACATTTGGTAAGCTTATACAGATAAAACAGTAGATAGTTCCACAAAGAGGTTCTAACCAATAACTGGCACCGTCCATATTTTGTTATTTATTTGGTATCCCAGCTTGTTTCTTGCACTGCTGGTATAATGGACTGTCTCAAGGGCAACAGCTCACACATTGCAGTTGTGGTAAATTGCTAGGTGCATAGAGCCTTGTTGGTTTGTTGCTTGTAGAGCTTGTAAAGTCAGAAACTCTGTATTCTCCTTCAGTACAACCATGGATGTTGTGGAACAACCCTGGCAAGACTCAGGGTTCTGGAGTTTAGGTGGAGCCATTTATGCATTGTGAAAAGATCTCCTCTTGTGGCCTTCACCACAACAAACCATACCATGTTGATAGCTTGGATTTTATTTCTGCTACAGAAATTACTGCCTGATGAGCTTTCTTCTCTTTGCCACCTCATACATTGTGAGAATGGGATTAATGAGCCACTAGATAATTTACTCCTGATATCCATAAAAATAACTTATTAGTGGCAGCGGATGGTCAACTGTACTGTGCTACCCTATTCAGAGGTCATCTCAGTGAGTGGCCCACAGCATTCTTTGAGCTCATTCAAAGAGACGTGACGGCATTATTTCTAACAGATCACGTTTAGAACCCCACTGTTGTACCGCTGTCTTCTCAACGAACCTAAAGACAATAGCAGAAAACAATAATATTACGTCAGCAAAATCATGTGACTGTTTTTTTTATTTGTGCCTCAGTTCCCCCAAATTAATGGGTATCGTCCAGGTTGTTGTTGCAAGGATATACCCAGAATAGTAGCAAAAACAGTTTAACCTGCCGTCTGAATATCACATACAAAACTAGAATGCCAAACAGTTTTATGTATGCCATCCACTCGAATTTGGAAAAGAGACTGGCAGGCGACATAGCTAACGTACAGAGGAGTGGAGGAATAAGCTAGCACTATACATTTAAAACATATCACTGCATATACCGTTTTCCCGGCGTTGTCCAGTCCCAGAATCAAAACGCAGTATTCGTCCTTCTGGAACATGTATTTATACAATCCAGATAACAAAGTATACATCTTGGAAAAAATTGTAAACAACACACGTACTTGCTAACTACCCTCGACAACGTTCGCTTGGTAATTTACCTTAGCCTATTTATGAGGCCAAAACACACACCACTGTTGCCTCATTATAATGAAACAACAACAAAAATGTCTCTAACTATGAGAGGTTAAATATCGAAAATACATAAAATTAGTCAGGTAAAGCCGTGTTTAAGTGTCTCTGAGCAGCAGCGACGCCATTGACGCTACGTGTAACCTAACCAGGAAGTGCTTCTGGAAGAATTATGGGAAATTGAGTAATCCGGATGTCATTTGACACACATTTCAAAAGGGGTGGTTTGTTAAACTTAAACTTCATTTCCCAAAAAGCATTTCGATAACGTCAACGCGTATTAAAGGAACAGTCCTCTCATAAAGAGAATTGTCGTCTCTTCTGAAAATAGGCTAGAAACTAGGCTCAAATGATTCTGCTTACAGTTATTACATAGTTATTATTATTTGCTTACCACAATTTTAACTACAGAATTTACAATAAAAAAATTCTAATCATCAGAAGTTATAACCTTGGTCTTTATTTGTTTTCATACTAATAAAGCTAAGCAATAGTCACAAATAATCTCATCTGGAATACATTAAAACTAGCTGACAGGTATGTGAAACTCACACCATATCCTTATGTTTAAGATGGAGATCCCTATACCAGGAGAGACTCAACAGGCAGACCAGTTTTACTAATATGATTAATATATGTGTAGTATGTTAGGCTATACCTCATGATGTCAAAGTAGGTCATAACCTCCAGGGTATGTTCTGTCCATGTAAACATCTTAACCAGGTATCTGCTGCTGCAACATCACACACTTGCACACAGATGATCAGAAACCTGATGGTGAATGAACCTGGATTCTCCTGTTGCACTGGATGTAAATCAAACTAGAAAAAGACACACAACCTGGATACTGGTGTGCATGTAAATACAATCATTGTAATAAACCGTTATTAACAGCTTCACACAATCTGGTTAATACACAATCAGTATAAACTGCAACCTTTTTTGATTCACAGTTTTCTTCATGTGAAAATCACCTATTGCACCACTGGAACAATGTGGCTATGACAAGACCTAAATACACAAAAGTCTTGGATTGTGTCGTTGTGACTCCGCTGCTGTGCCCTTTTCCCAGGCTGTGACACCTCATGACATACGTCTCCTTCTGCACACATTTGTACAATGCATTCGGATCATCTGCTTTTTCATACACTCCATCAGTTCTGTGTTTGCAGAAGCTGCTGCTGGGATACACAACACTGATGCTCTGGTTACAGCCTCTGCCCGGACCGGCAGTGGTGCTGACAGCTGTGGGGACCAGCTGCTGTGTGAGTTGTGTGTTTTCAGAAGATGAGGAAGAGGAAGAAGAGGAGGAAGCAGGAGTCGTGCCCTCAGTGGTCCAATCTGGAAACAAATGTTTATCTTATAACTAAACCTAATAGGCTATTACAAAAGATACAATTATCCACAATATCCTACAAAATAAATCAATCTTTAATAATTAATAAAACAACTATGTTTGTATGCTTTAAATTCATTTTTTTATGATTGTATTTTTTCATGGTCATGCTTTGTTTCACTTTCTGCACTTGCTGGCTAATATTTAAAAAATATTGAACCTCAGGATTTTAGAAAGGGGTGTTTACCATTTTGTCTAAACAAAACCGGATCATTCAAAATCTTCTTATTGTTTATGATATTTCACATTTTATTATTAAGATTTGTATATATTTTTACAAGCAGTTACAATAATTAGGTAAAAATAGGTATAAGGCACATTTTGTGATAAGTGATATTATTAAAAGCTTTACAAATATTTAGAAGTAGTAATTTTCCAGGTGTGAAGACAACCCTTACCTTCACTGAGCTCACTTTTTAGGTGTGATATCAGTGGATATTTGCCCTGTCCACAGAACTGTCCAGAGAAATCATCCATATCCAGAGTCCAGACAGCAGCTCCTCCTATCCCATTTTTCTTTAGATAATCCACCTGTATGACCAGAAGAAGAAACTATGACACATTTTCTCCAAAGATGTCCCAGTGGGGTGACCTAATTTGATTCCAGAGTCTGCAGGACATACAAACAGGGGGCGCAATATTCGGCAAAGCTGATTTTATTATTTTATATTTTATAAAAATTATTTGTTTTGGTGCATGTACATGTTTTTACAAGTTTACCTTAGCATCAATGCTCCTCTGGTTGTCAAAGCCAACCCACTGATTGAGCTTGACAGCATAGGGAACTTTCTGACTGTCAATCCACTCAACTGTGCTGCCTTGTAGGAAGAAACAAATCTGATGGAAAAACAAAAACAAAAACAACAACAAAAAAATAAAAAACGGAAAGACACATTTGCATAATTGGATTGAAATGTTTTGTATTGAATTTGGATGGTATAACTAATAGATTCATGAACCTGGATGAGCAAGGATGGGAGACTGAGTGTTATTTTTCAATGCCAAACCAACTTTGAAGGAAAAAACATGATGATGCTAATATCTGTAGCATCAAAATTTGAACTGGTTGCATTGAATTTGTAAGTGCCATGATTGTTACCTCATAATAAGACCAGAGGCCAATCTGCTGGGTGTAAGGCCCCGGGATTGCAGGGCCACTGACTGGTGCACCAAGTCCAGTCGCTGAAGTGGAGAGCGTGAAGGAACGAGCATGGGTTGGAAAACCCAGCAACAACCACTCAGGTGGAGCTCCTTGGTCCTTCAGATACTTCATAATATAATCCTGACAGGAATAACAAGAGATGTTTGTATTGTTCAAAAGACAAAAACTCAAAGTGCGATTTTACAATGAAAGTATGAGATTACTATGTTAGCATTATCATCACTGTAGAGAGGACTGTGGTGGGCCGTCGCCCCATCTTGGTCACCATGCAGATCAAACATTTTTACACTGATAAAGTCCAAGTACCTAAAACACACACAGCAAATTACAACATGCCACATCATGTGACCAGTAGTCTTACTTTATAGGTCTTACTTTGACACCTCTGAGATTTCATATCCAGTTTCAATAACATGTGGATGTGCTGCCACGGCTGCAGAGAGCATCAGTTTCCTGTTACTGCCTCCTTTACTCTCAGCTTCATAGGCTGCTGAAAGTTCCTACAAATCAATAGAAATTCATTTACACCTCAGTCAGTGGTCCATAATGAACCTTAAAACAACAAATCAAATCATCGTTAATAACTTAGCAAACAAGTTTCCATTGACTGACTTTCCTGGCAGCTAGCATTCAGTTCAGTCCATGACCCCAAAGATAATTCATTTAGACACTTGTCATTAACTGAGATTCCTGGGGTATGACTTTTGTTAAGAAATAACAGTTTCTATACATATAACAAATTTATGAGAAAAAACAAGCAGATTTTGCAAGAATAAAACACCAATTAAGGAGAAAATTCAGATTTCTTTTTAAATTTTCTGAAATTTAAAAGAATTCTTACAAATTCATTAAAGAGCTCAAAAATGCAAAAAGTTATAATACAAATTTGTGAGGAAAAAAACTCAACAACAAAAAGTTACACAAAAACTGGTCCTGTCCTCCTTAAGTAATTATTTAACTTAATTTAAACTTTCAAACTTGTAAACTTAAACTTAAAACTTTCAAACTTGTAAACGTATTGCTATGTATATATACACAAATAAACTTACCACTGAAATTATAGACTGATCATTTCTTTGTTAGTGGGCAAATTTACTATATCAGCAGGAGCTCAAATCATGTTTTCCCTAACTGTAATGTTAAAATAAACATGAAATGAACATTAAACTGTGCAATTTGCAATTTACATGAGAGAAATTACTGTGAATACCAGCTTTTCTCTGTTATCACATACCATCTAGTGTGGATTCAACCCTCTGTACAAAAAGATTACTCTTTTTTTTAATGATTCTGTAGTACATAATGACTGATAAGGCCAAGGCCTCATAACCCTCAGTCCTAGGTATAACAAAAAATACTCAATTAAATATATACTCTATAAGAAAGAAAAAAAATCTATACATACCCCTTATTGCAAGATTAAAATAATAATAATATATAGCTGAGATGGAATCATTAAGCTCCAACTCAGTTTCTTTTTTGCACCACAATATGTGTACAGATCGATCAGTTAGTTTTTCCTTTATGTGCCAAAAGTAAAATCACTGCTCAACAAGACAAGATAAAGATAAAGACAAGATAAAGCTTCCTGCCTGTGTACCATGCAAAGCAGAGTGAACCTCAGCTTGTCCTCTGGGAGACTGCCACCTGATCCAAGATTCTCCCAGTCCAGATCCAGGCCATCAAATCCATGAGTCCTCAGCACTTTGATAGTAGACTGGATGAATGTCTGACGGTTGGCTGAAGTGGATACCATCACTGAGAACCTACACAGGTGATAGACACAATATAGTCAGGTTTATATTTGGCTTCACAACTGCATTAAAGTTGTAATGAAGCACTCAAGATTTAAGACTTTCTGGGTTAGGGTTAGTTTTTATTCAAGTGTTTTGACAAAAGTGTGGCATTAACCATTCAGGGAATTATAGCCATTTTCATACACATTTAACAGAACAATGTTTTGATGTAAGTTTTGGTATCAGCATAAGAGATTTTTGCCTTTTCTCAAATACAGCATAATTAAATGGCCAAGTCAAAGGAACAAATAACAATCATAATAAAGGTGCACAAAAGTTTGGCTGCCAAGTGTAGTTTGGTAGAAAATGGATCCTACAGAAAAACAACATGAAGTAGTGAAATAATATCAGTGTGCTGGAGGCATTCTAGCATTCTGTCAGCAGGTGGAGGAGTTTCATAAGAAGTGATCAACTCACTGAGCTCCTCCACTGTCTTCTCTGACCGACAATGAAGTCTTCAGTCTGGGGTTTCTATTCATGTACACACACAGAAACATCATGTTAAAATGTACATGGGATGTAATACTGCATAATATTTACTTTCATATTCAAAGGTTAGTACCCCATCTTTTAAGTGTGTTCTGTGTGTGTCTACAAAAACAATAAAAAATCTTTAGTGGGTCCTTGCATTAGGCAAACACAACCTCAGATGAACAACAACATATAAATATTTTTCACTGTGCCATGATTTCTTTGAGCAACCCCCCCCCCCCCCCAAAAAAAAATATCATTTGTTCATACTGTGTCCCCTCTTACTGCTTCCATAGGATTGAATTGTGTGAACTGCAGCATGTGTACAGACTCTATAAAAACAGATGTTTTGACAGTTTGCTGCTCTGGAACATTCAGGTGTGTGTTAACACAATGAGAGAAAGACATAAACAATGGTGTTAGAGAAGCAACTGTTGCAGCACGTCAATCTGGAAAGACTTGTAAAACCATTTCCAACTATTTGGAGTTCAATGTTCTACAGTGAGAAAGATTATTCACAAGTGGAAACATTCAAGACAGCTGTCAATCTTCATAGGAGTGGACGTCCCAGCTAATTCACCCCAAGATCAGAGAAATACACAAAACCCAAGAGCTACATGTCAGAGCCTACAGACCTCACTGAGCATGCTCAGTGTTAATGTGACAGCACAATTAGAAGAAGACTGAACTAGTACAGTTTGTTTGAAGGGTTACCAGGAGAAAGACTCTTCTGTCTAAAAAGCACATGGAAGCAGGACTGAGGTTCAGTAAACTGCATCTGAACAAAGAACAACACTTGTTCTACTGTGTCCTATGGACACATGAGACCAAAGTGGAGTTGTTTGGACTTAATATTCACCACCATGTCTGCTAAAAACTAGATTCATTTTAGTTAAATAAATAATGGGCACAGTTAAAAAAAAGTTAGATGTTTTTTGTCTGCGGTTGTATTTGTCTAATACAAAGACCCAGTATGATCAGATGCAGCAGTTCGTACCTGTTCTTTAGCTCAGTGAATGATTTATAGAGGGTTTTCTCATTCCACTCATAATCTGTGATCTCGTTGGCATGGTTGATGATAGCGAAGGCATAAACCAGGTGAGAACACAGGAAGGGGTCCACATGTTCTGGAAGGAATTTGCCCGCACCGGTTCTGTACCGTGACCAGTTGGTAAAATAACAGACCAGTTTGGTTGTGGTTGCTAGATCATGGGGACGAGAAACAACAATAAACTGTTTTTTTTTTTCACAGTAAAAAATCATTTTTAATGTGATGCTTACCAGTCGGAATGAAGAGCTGCAGTACCACTGCAAGGTGTACAAATCAAGTTTTCTTAGGAATTAGTACTGGATTGAAATTATAGAAATGTAGAATAATATGTGGCAACTCTCACCAATTATACTCGCAATGCCTGAATTCATCTCAGCTGTAGCTGGTGCTCTCTTCCCAGTCAGTCTCCTATTGTGTGATGGCTCTCAGGTAGGAAAACACCAAATGTATAGAGGAGCTCAGCCAGTCTCAGCTCTCATATTACTGCAAGTCACATGGTGTAATATTCAAGCTCAAAATACACAACATAGCCTGAAGTAGATCATGACATACTTTGTGATGGGCATGATGCAAGTTGAAACAGTCAGGAACGGGGTGTAATCATAGTAATGCTGTATAACCATAGAGGTGGATGTAGCTACAAGATATGTCAAATATATATATATGTGTTTTTTTTTTAAAAAAAAAACATTACTCTGTTGCATAAACCAGACGCTGTTTTTTTACTGAAAGGTATTAGTCGCTCCTAAGGACTTCACTGGCTACTTATATTACATAATGTGTCATGTCGACCAGTGGATCAATTAATAGACTATACCATTCTGGATCCATTATTGTTATCCACACTAATAAAAATGAGCAAGCCAGAAAGTAAGTTTCGCGTATCTTAAATTATAGCTAAACCTAATCAATTTGACATAACTTGTGGATACATTTGCTAATGGCGATCTAGCCAATTCAGTGTTTTAAAAGCAAAAGGAGCTCAGCCAGCTAGCTATACAGTAACCAGATACACACAGACTTCAAAAATTTGTCGATTTCCTAATATCTGTTCTCTCAGATTTTTCCTGTCCTTACGTTTAGAGCAGGGGTCTCAAAGTAGCGGCCCAAATGGCCCGCGAGCCGATATTTTGTGGCCCCCCACTTGACATCAAAGTTTAGTGTTAGTGCGGCCCGCACATTTTTCTCACACACACTTATTTGCTGAGGCTCGCCCTGTGCATTTGATTTTTATTATTAATTCCCCGTCAGTATGTCTCTGATATTTAGTTTGAATTTTTTTGAGGAGTGGCAGCCTCCGTTCTGCTCGGCGTGTCGTTTCTGTCTCTGCATGCTCGCGCATTTCTCCGCTGCAGAGGAGTTCCGCCCCCCGACACACACACACACACACACACACACACAGGCGTGTGCACACACATGTGGGCGTACTGCACCAGCGGAATGAGAGCGCGCATTGTAAACTTAGTCAAGCGACGCGCTGTCTGTTGGACAGGTCTCAGCAGCCTAGCCATGCTGGTATGTTGACGGTGTGTGTTTTCAGGTGCGGCGTGATCTCAGTGCGCATGTAGCAGTGCTCCGTCAGAATATAGTCCCAGAATGGATCAAACTAGGAGACTGCCGCGTGTTAATCAGCATTTCCATTTGTGCTCGCTGTGAATACGCAGCTCACATGAAGTACTTGGAGTTTCTTTCTTTCTTTTTAATCAGGATGCTAGTTGAACTGTAAACAAGCTGTGCACACGCCTGACTCCTGACATGTGTCTGTGTGAGGAGCCAGTGAACAACTTCTTTTCATGTTAAAGCAGCTGGACATATTTTATTTAATTTCTATTCACAATAGATTTTGTTATACTAGCCTACATAAATGTCATTGTCTGTACTGTATCCCCAATGGTACAGCAAATCACTCATTAAGGAATATGACATGCAGTTTATTCAGTAAACAATGTTTAGATTTTAGTCTTAGTGAAACTGAGGGAAATTCAGGCCCAGGAAAATCACCTCTTATCAATTCGATCGATAAAGTCATTCAACTAACGATTATTGAATTAATCAATAATTTGCATCCCTATTCTGACCTGTTATTAATAAAGATTGAGACGATTGGACCAGTTGTACTTTTTTGGAATATTTGAAACCCTTTTTTTAATGCGGCCTTAATGCGGCCCAGCCTCACCCAGACTATACCCCCAGCGCCCCCCCGGGTATGTTGACTTTGAGACCCATGGTTTAGAGCCTTTAAACTGCCTAAGAAGAAAATCCTACTGATTGTACGTGTTTAAAATACTGAAAGATTAATCTGATTAGGAGGTTTGCCACCATTTTTCCTCTGTATTTCTATTCCATCAGCGAGTTCTGGATCACATGACCACTTAGAGTGACCCACTTTTTCATTTCTACCTAAAGCAATTCTTACACAAAACCCATGTTTGAAAGAGAACACCAAACCTTCCCTGCATCTTTTCTTATTTATCACTGCAATGATGATATAACGTTGCTGACAGACTTTGACACACGCTGACTATAAGGACAAAAGACATGTCACTGAGGTGTTGTGCAGCTCAGGGCTAAAACTGCTGGACAAGCAGCAAAGACAGTGAAGACACTGCTCCACTTCATCTGCCACTAAGGTGTTCTGTCAGTAGAATCTGTCTCTGCATCCTGTATGACCATGGGTTTAAATCTAATATAATGACGTCATCATGACAGGTTTTCATTCAGTTTCTGGTAGCATCTCAGTCTGGGATTCAGATTTCACAGGGTTGTATGCTTCAGTAAATCCCCTTATGTTCTTAAGTGGGTTCTTTGCTTACACAGACAGAGACGTGTGAAGTTTGGATCAGCAATAATCCTGCCAGATACCAACGTTCAGACTATTAAGGGAAATGTGGTTTACCAAATAAATAGTAGATGGTCAGCAGCTAATGAAGTGGCCTAGTTTTGCAAAACGTTGGCTTAAGGTAGAACTCAGTGTCAGTTCACCTCTCAGTCAACTCTGGGTCCAAGTTGGCATCTTTTTTCAACATGGAAGTGCCTGTAAGCCAGATAATTTGGGCTTACTTTTGTGCGATGGATAGATTCAGAGTTATGTCATCCATCTTTATATACAGTGTAACGGTCATAAAATATCTCAGAAAGTTATGATACACTGAAAAAATGAACTCTAAAATTTACTAAATTACCTGTAACATTTTCTACTTAATAATATTAAAATCAAGTAAAAACATAAATATATACACATTTTTATCATGTAACAATCGAACTGTATGAAAAGAGTAACTTATTATGTATTTGTGCATAGTATTTAACTAATTTGTATTCACTGCACATATACTATAAATATTGAGTAATCGTTACTCCAGAAGTGTAAGTAGCAGTTTAAATCCGAGCATGCTCAGTTGAATGACATTGTAACGGACACTGTTACAATTATGGATGCTTAGATCTAATTGTTCAACACAAAAGATCAGGTTAGGTTCAGGTTAGTTTCTACTCAGACTGGTGAAGAATATTCCAGTTGTTGGGTCTCATTTATTCTTCTGTTTGAAAACCATGTTACATATTTTATTTTTACAAGGAGACATTATGACAATAGCAACAGACTCACTTATGCAATTTACAGTCTGTTTATTAGCATCAGCTGTAATACACACACTGGCTCAGGGCCACACACAGCACTTGCAGCTATCATCAAAGACAGAGCCATTTCCGCACTGCCTAATGTGGGTGATGCCACCTGCGCACATGTAGAAGCTGGATTTGTCATCAGGGTTGGCGTACAGGCCGTCAGGTTTGCCGTTGCAGAAGCCTGATCCTGGGGCGTGGGTAGTGGTGGTGGTGGTGGTGGCCGCTGCGGTGGTGGTGACACCAGGTTTGGGGGTGGTGGTTGGAGGCAGTGGTGGAAGCTCTGATTAGAAGAGAGAGAAGTGTATGTTGACGATTGTTACGATAGTTGACGATGACGATAGTTCAAAAATATCAATCAATCAATACGTTTTTCCCTTGAACATACCAATGTCAAGGAGTTTGCGGAGGTGGCCCATGAGAGGGTGGTTGCCCTGACCACAGAATTGTCCAGCAAAATCATCCAAATCAAGTGCCCACACAAAGGCGCCGCCAAACTTCTGCTCCTGCAGGTAGCGAACCTAATGGGCCAAAAATAAACATGGTTCATTGGTGCCACTACCTTCTATTCTATGATTGTATGAGATGATGTGAAGTCTTTCACACCTACCTTGGTCTCATAGCTCTCCTGAGTGTCAAATCCCACCCATTCATTGTTCTTGGTGGCATATGGGACTTTCTGGTCCTCAATCCATTGGATAGTGGTGCCTTTCAGGAAGGTACAGACCTGGACCACATGCAATATGGTAAAATGTTTGCACTTTTATTTTTTACTTTTTTTTTTACAAGTTATTCAATGCACTTCAAACGTACCTCATAGTAGGACCAGAATCCAGCTTCACGTGTGAATGGACCAGCTGCAGCGGGTCCACTAGCTGGGGCTCCAACTCCAGTGTTTGATGATGTCAGACGGAAAGTACGACCATAAGCAGCGAATCCCATCCTCAGCTTCGAAGCTGGGGTGCCGTTGTCTCTCCAGTACCTCATGGCGTAGTCCTATTATAGAAGGGTTGAACTAAGAGTTCATAAACCTTCATTACTTCTTAAAAATCAGATTTTTGCTTCCCTGTCTACTTACAGTGTTGAAGTAGACAAGGTCACCGGTGTCATGTGAGCCCTTGAACAGAGGGCTGTTGTGTCCAGTGAACTGCTCCCAGGTTCCATGGAAGTCATAAGTCATTACATTGATGAAGTCAAGTTCCCTGTAGAAGATTAAAAAAAACAATAAAAAGAGAATGAGTGGCTTGCAAAAAGTTACAGTTTTCTCTCTGGTAAGGACTACGCACTTGGCAATCTCAGCAATTTCATATCCACCATCGATGGTTCCCTTTCCAGCAGACACTGCAGCAGTCAGCATGAGCTGAGGATTGCCGGTGGCCTTGGCCTCAGCTGCATAGCCAGCAACAAGTTCCTACAAATGAGGTAAGTAAAAATGAGTATGTAAGTATGAATGGGGTCCATTGTAAAGGATAACTGAACCATGAGAGTTCTGTACCCACCCTGCAGAGCAGAGTGAACCTCTGCTTGTCCTCTGGGGGACTTCCACGGGATCCAGGGTATTCCCAGTCCAGATCCAGACCGTCAAATCCATGAGTCCTCAGGAACTTGATAGAAGACTGGATGAACTTCTGACGGTTGGCTGGATTAGACACCATGATGGAGAACCTTGAAGGAAAAATAGGCAAGTAGAGGCTAATATGAGTGCCACGAGATTTTTTTTCTTATTTTGTCACAAATAAGACTATATTGAAGTTGGCAACTTCAATGCTTAAATATTACTTACTGAGTTGAACCAAAGTTCCATCCTCCAACAGCCAGCAGAGTCTTCAGGTGAGGATTCCTGGAAACAGCAGAGTATTTGGGTCAAACTTGGCTAGCAGTAGGATATTATAACAAAGGACTACTTTGTACTATGAAGTACTAGACTACTACACTGCACATATTCCCAGGGAACCCCCTTGAGACCCCCATCTGCAGCTGATGATTGATCACATGGACAGGAAGTAAGGATGTCCACATACTTTTGTCCATATATTGTATTTGTGATAGGCTAATATTGGCAGATACATATATTGATACATTGGTTGGGCTCTGCCTATGACTACTATGCAATATGATGTCATGAGCACCTCAACACTTTTCACTCACTTGGCCTTCAAGGCATTGAAAGACTTGTAGAGGACGTCATCGTTCCACTCATAGGTTACCAGCTCATTGTTGCTGTTGATGATGGAGAAGGCATAGATCAGATGGGTGCAGAGGAAAGGGTCCACGTTCTGTGGCATGTACTTCCCCTCACCGGGCCTGTACTGAGACCAGTTGGTGAAGTAGCAGGCCATCTCCATGGAAGAAGCTGTGTAGGACAGCACAAAGAGATGTTAAATTAGCATTGGCTTCTGAGATTTAAAATAAATAAATAAATAATAAAATAAAAATTCAATGATATTGCAACACACCCAACTGGCAGGCCACCAGGCATAAGCCTAAGGAAAGTACCAAAAGTAAAAGAATTAATAATGTACATTTGTGATATCAAAAGCTGCATGATAATATTTTAAATTCTGACAATACCTGCAAGAATTGTGAACTTGCTCATGTTGATTTTACAACTTCACTGGATGACTGCAAGACAAAAAGCATAGCAAGGTCTATAACTGAAGCAATATGCCAGGAGATCACACAATTACATATAGACTCACCTTAGGACCAGATGAAAGACCCAAACAGCTGCAGCAAAGCTGGACCTTTTATACACAAGAAGGAGGTGTAGCAGCCTTTGATAAATTGGGGCCAATAAATGTAATGATTATTAGGACATCTTTTTGATAAGATACTGCACCGCCATATGTAGACAATAATTTACGTATAATTTACAACATTCATTGAACTTTTGTTGCAATTTAGGTCACTTGGCACTTATTCTTATTATCATATCATATTGATGGCCTGAGAGTGGTTATGATAATAGACCTGATATTGTTACTGCTGTTAATAAAATACATGTTGTCCACATAATTTCAAAAGTGGTCAAAGTCTGAATTTGTTTATGATATAAATAATGTTATTGTTTGTTGTCATGGTATTAATACAAACATTGTACCTTAATTTATTGCTTCTGTGTTTTCATCATGGCTGTAAGAGTCTGCTGTCTAAATAAAATGCAAATATAGACAAAAGTATGTAGACACACAAGATTTGTAAAGTCTGATGAGGGGTGATGAGATCAGGTCAGGTATCGGGTGGCATTGAGGTCAGTACAAGTCAGTTCTTCCACACTAAACTAGGATTATAGTAATTATATAATATTATAATAAGATTATTTCTATGAGCTTTTGTGTTGAAACAGGAAGCCATCAAACACAGGTATCATCTAAATTTAATAAAAGAAGAATAAAAGTTTGGAACTGCAAACAGCAACAATTTTAGGACTTTTTTTTCCTACTGGTTTATATAAAAATTAACTATTTTTGATTATTAATGGACAAATCAATCAATTAATAATGCAAAAAAGCTGCCAATGTGTCACTGAATTATATATATAAATTATTATTACTACAGTTGCATAGGAGGAAAATCCCAATAATAAAGTACAATAGTGTTTTGACTACACAATACTAATACTAAAAGGATTTTTGCATATCTTTTCACAGCTTGATACGCTCCAGTCCTTGATTAATAGCTTAATAGCTTTTGATTATTTTATCTCTCCCTTTATGAACACCGACCATGACCTATGACCATCAAGATATTCCACAGTAACCCTCAGCTGACTCACAGATAAGCCGGGTGCAGCTGGATGGTACATTCTGACACTCAGTTGTGGTGTGATACCTTGACAAAAAAAAGAAAAAAAGCAGATGTTTAGTTCAGGGTTTGTGTGGAAATCATGCATTACTAATAGAAGCATTCGGGGCAGCTCTTATCTGCAGGTTACTATCTGCAGTGAGCAAAGTTTTAGGGATGGGTCTAAGTATGAGCTGTACAAGCTGAACAAGGGAATGTAATTAAAGGTGCAGTGCAATGCCTTTGTCTCCCCTTTGTGGCAATGAGAATAGTTACACAATCAATAGTGATACCATGCATCTACATTTACTGCTTTTTGTTGTGAACCGAAACATGAAGTGTTATGTTGTGTTTCTCCTAAGCCCCTACGCCAAGGGCTGAGACATAAAACCAACTTAAGTGTCTGGCTCCAAAAGACCTTCATGTTAAAATGTCCAATGGCAATAAAGACCCCAGTCTTCAAAAATGTATGTGTAAGATGACAACAAGTTCACCTATATTTATTCAGTGCCTCTGTTATGCTTAAGCAATTGTTGGTTTTATTTTTGAATAGTAAACCACATCATGTTTTTTTTCTTTTTTTGTTATTTTTCACAGCATGATGCTTCTTACTCCATCATCTTTTTTTAATAACAGGACAGACACTTAGGGACATAATAAGTCAGCAAATTGTCTGCTTTGCTACAGGTTCCAGCTTGAACACTGTATTGCTTGGAAACACGTGCAGCAGGCTCTGATGTGCTTCTTTTATTTGTGTTTAAATGGTGTGTCCAGATGTGATACCAAATCAGCAGTCATTTGTATATAATGTATATAAAAAAGGCGGTACACTTGGAAAAGTATGTTAAGCTGTTGTTCATACTGTTGCTGCAAATTGCATGTTGTTTACCTGTTATATTTGTTTAATATTGAGGTAAGTAAAAATGAGTATGTAAGTATGGTGGCGGTCCCCTCCATGGGCCGCCACCCCTCCATGGACCGCCACCCCTCCATGGACCGCCACCTTACTGTGGTGGAGGGGTTTGAGTACCCAGATGATCCTAGGAGCTATGTTGTCGGGGGCTAAATGCCCCCAGCAGGGTCTCCCAAGGCAAACAGGTCCTGGGTGATGGGCCAGACTAAGAGCGGTCCAAAAACCCCTTATGAAGAAAAGAAAAACAAGGACCGTGACGTCGCCCGGTATGGCGCAGCCGGGGCCCCACCCTGGAGCCAGGCCCGGGGTTGGGGCTCGAATGCGAGTGCCTGGTGGCCGGGCCTTTCCCCACGGGGCCCAGCCGGGCTTAGCCCGAAGGAGCGACGTGGGGCCGACCTCCAATGGGCCCACCACCGGTGGGAGGAACCGTAAGGGGCCGGTGCAGAGTGGATTGGGTGGCAGTCGAAGGCGGGGGCCTCGGCGACCTGATCACTGGACACAGAAACTGGCTCTGGGGACATGGAATGTCACCTCGCTGGGGGGGAATGAGCCTGAGCTTGTGCGGGAGGCCGAGCGGTACCGACTAGATATAGTCGGGCTCGCCTCCACACACAGCTCGGGTTCTGGAACCCAACTCCTTGAGAGGGGTTGGACTCTCTTCTATTCTGGAGTTGCCCATGGTGAGAGGCGGCGGGCTGGTGTGGGCTTGCTTATAGCCCCACAGCTTAGCTGCCATGTGTTGGAGTTTTCCCCAGTATGTGAGAGGGTCGCCTCCCTGCGCCTTCGGGTTGGGGAGAGGTCTCTCACTGTGGTTTTGGCGTATGCGCCGAACAGCAGTGTAGAGTACTTGACCTTCTTACAGTCTCTGGGAGGGGTGCTGGATGGCACCCCAACCGGGGACTCTGTCATCTTGCTGGGAGACTTCAACGCCCACGTGGGCAGTGACAGTAACACCTGGAGAGGCGTGATTGGGAGGAACGGCCTCCCCGATCTGAACCCGAGTGGTGTTTTGTTATTGGACTTCTGTGCTGGGCATGGTTTGTCCATAACGAACACCATGTTCGAGCACAAGGTTGTCCATCGGTGCACCTGGCACCAGGACACCCTAGGCCGGAGGTCAATGATCGACTTTGTAATCGTGTCAGCTGACCTTCGACCTTGTGTTTTGGACACTCGGGTGAAGAGAGGGGCTGAGCTGTCAACTGATCACAACCTGGTGGTGAGTTGGATCCGTTGGCGGGGGAAGAGGCTGGACGGGCCCGGCAGGCCCAAACGTACTGTGCGGGTCTGTTGGGAGCGTTTGGCCGAACCCTCCGCTAGGGAGATCTTCAACTCCCACCTCCGGGAGAGCTTCACCCAGATTCCGAGGGAGGTTGGAGACATTGAGTCGGAGTGGACCATGTTTTCCACCTCCATTGTCGATGCAGCTGTCCAAAGCTGCGGCCGCAAGGCCTCTGGTGCCTGTCGTGGCGGCAGTACCCGGACCCGGTGGTGGACACCGGAGGTCAGGGATGCCGTCAAGCTGAAGAAGGAGTCCTATCGGGCCTGGTTGGCTTGTGGGACTCCTGAAGCAGCTGATAGGTATCGGCAGGCCAAGCGTGCTTCAGCGAGGGCAGTTGTAGAGGCAAAAACTCGGGCCTGGGAGGAGTTCGGGGAGGCCATGGAGGAGGACTATCGGTCGCCTCAAAGAGATTCTGGCAAACTGTCCGATGCCTCAGGAGGGGGAAGCAGTACTCTGCCAACACTGTATTCAGTGGAGGTGGGGAGCTGTTGACCTCGACTGAGGGGGTGGTTGGACGGTGGAAAGAGTACTTTGAGGGTCTCCTCAATCCCACCAACACGCCTTCCATTATGGAAGCGGAGGCTGATGACTCAGTGGTGGACTCGTTCATCACCTGTGCTGAAGTTGCCGAGGTAGTCAAAAAGCTCCCTGGCGGCAAGGCACCGGGGGTGGATGAGATTCGCCCTGGGTACCTTAAGTCTCTGGATGTTGTGGGGCTGTCTTGGTTGACACGCCTCTGCAACATCGCGTGGCAATCGGGGGCAGTGCCGCTGGACTGGCAGACCGGGGTGGTGGTCCCTCTTTTTAAAAAGGGGGACCGGAGGGTGTGCTCCAACTACAGGGGGATCACACTCCTCAGCCTCCCTGGGAAAGTCTACGCCAGGGTACTGGAGAGGAGAATTATGCCTATAGTCGAACCTCGGATTAAGGAGGAGCAATGTGGTTTTCGTCCTGGCCGCGGAACGCTGGACCAGCTCTATACCCTCCGCAGGGTGCTGGAGGGTTCATGGGAGTTCGCCCAACCAGTCCACATGTGTTTTGTGGACTTGGAGAAGGCGTTCGACCGTGTCCCTCGCGGCATCTTGTGGGAGGTGCTCTGGGAGTATGGGGTCCGTGGCCCTCTGCTGAGGGCTGTTAGGTCCCTGTATGGCCGGAGCAGGAGTTTGGTTCGCATTGCCGGCAGTAAGTCAGACCTGTTCCCAGTGCATGTTGGACTCCGGCAGGGCTGCCCTTTGTCACTGGTTCTGTTCATAATTTTTATGGACAGAATTTCTAGGCGCAGCGAGGGACCGGAGGGGATCTGGTTCGGGAACCATAGGATTTCATCTCTGCTTTTTGCAGATGATGTTGTCCTGGGCCGGTTTGCAGCCGAGTGTGAAGCGGCTGGGATTAGAATCAGCACCTCCAAGTCTGAGGCCATGGTTCTCGACCGGAAAAAGGTAGTTTGTCCTCTCTGGGTGGGAGGAGAGCTCCTGCCCCAAGTGGAGGAGTTTGTGTATCTCGGGGTCTCGTTCACGAGTGAGGGAAAAATGGAGCGGGAGATTGACAGACGGATCGGTGCAGCTTCCGCAGTAATGCGGTCGCTGTACCGGTCTGTTGTGGTGAAGAAGGAGCTGAGCCGGAAGGCGAAGCTCTCGATTTACCGGTCAATCTACGTTCCTACCCTCACCTATGGTCATGAGCTTTGGGTAGTGACCGAAAGAATGAGATCGCGAATACAGGCGGCCGAAATGAGTTTCCTTCGAAGGGTGGCTGGGCGCTCCCTTAGAGATAGGGTGAGAAGCTCAGTCACCCGAGAGGAGCTCGGAGTAGAGCCGCTGCTCCTCCACATCGAGAGGAGCCAGCTGAGGTGGCTCGGGCATCTGGTTCGGATGCCTCCTGGACGCCTCCCTGGGGAGGTGTTCCGGGCATGTCCCACTGGGAGGAGGCCCCGGGGAAGACCCAGGACGCGGTGGAGAGACTATGTCTCTCGGCTGGCCTGGGAACGCCTCGGGATTCCCCCAGAGGAGCTGGAGGAAGTGTCTGGTGAGAGGGAAGTCTGGGTGTCCCTGCTTAGACTGCTGCCCCCGCGACCTGGCCCCGGATAAGTGGTGGAAGATGGATGGATGATAGATCATTTTAATGCATTTTTTATTGTTTATCGTTTTTATGTATTTGTGTAACTGCTGACTGCAAAACAGCAAAGTCACGATAAAGAACACTATAAAGCAGAAATACCAGTTACTTAAGTTTGACAACATGCCAACTATGAAACCAGGTCATTTGTCTTTTTCAGTTGTTGGACAAAACTGTGCAGAGGTGAAATTACATACACACACTGTGTGCATTTTTATCATTTGATGCTCTCAGCCTGAAGACTAAAATACTGACAAATTATTTTGTGTACAATGTAAAAGGGCGTACTGTTACACACTCACTGTACTCACTGTGAATGTATTGGGCCCAGAGAGATCTCTGTGTAACCAGCTGCAATAATGGCGCAGATAAAAATCAATGCTTAATAAATTAGCATAAAAACAGTGAAGCCTTCATCATATATCATTTTATCTGAAGGTGTTTTTGTTTCTAATTCCTGCAAGGGCAGCTGTGATGTGGTGACAGGAGATGATGAATATGATGTAACAGAGTCTGACCGGGCCTCAACTGATATACTATCTGTATTGCTGTTGGCACAAACATCATAAACAGTGCCACAAAGGTGTTGGTGCTGAAACACCTCTGAATGCTTGAATATAAATGTCTTCAGGCACAATTAGAAGAAATAATGGAAAAAGTCCCACTGTGATCGATATTAAAATATCACACAAATCCATGTAAAACTGTTGAGAAATGTCGTAGCTAATGGCTAATTAGAGAACAGGCATCCACAGGGCAGCAGATGACCAAATCATTTAAGAGCATTTCATAAGCATGCCATATCAAAGGGCTTTAAATTAACTTATAGTATTGCACTAGTCCTTTTTAGGGCCCGAGCACCGAGTGGTGCTTGGGTGGAAAATGGCGACTTTGGCGATTTACACCATTGGTATGCGGACGAACTCCTCCTAGTATAGGGATTTTGCCCGAATGACTTGATATTCGGTGGATGTGACCTAAAGGACCTGCTAATCAAAAGTTATCAAAAGCTTTTCTCTAACTTAAAGGCCTCTGTGGCTCTCCAAAGTGTGGCGACGATTCATGATTTCGCCATGAAACTTCAAATGGCTCTTACACCCGCATACTTTACCCAAACGGCTTCAAACTTTCTGCACATGGTCAGAGCTCCGCCCTGAACGTCTCTATGTTATCATGATCTGTGCCGCTCATGGCGCTCCCTTGTGGTGGAGACAGGAAGTGCACCTATCTCACTGTTTAATCCTCACCTGTCATTACAGAGCCAAATGAGGATCACAGACTTGAAGTTCCACAGAGACACCTGTGTGGTTTCCTGTATCAGGCAGCCTGTGGCGGTGGCGACTGTCAAACCTTCACCATGAAACATCAACTGCTTATAACTTCGCCGTACATTGTCTTAACGTCCTCAAATTTTTTTCATGTCATAAGGATCTGTCCCCGGACACGTCTGCATGCTCATGAGTAATCTGCACAGTGCCGCCTACAGGAAACCGAAAATAACTGATTGTTGACAATTTTCATGTATGAATCAAATGTTTTTGGAGGTTTGATGCACAGACAGGTATCCACTATTCTCATGGTGTCTTAAAGTTTGTGGCCATTTTTGGCGATCTGTGACCCTCCTACAAAACTTTTCACGCCTCACATACTTCATCGAATTGAGCTGAAATTCACTGTGTCTACTCAGGACACCATAAGGAATAGACGCATTCCAAAACTCTTACAAAAGTCTTACGGTGTGGCCGGGGCGTGGCCTCAAAGTTTGCCGATTTCACAGGAAACAGGAAGTCGCTATAACTTCTGTGTTTACTGTCCGATCTGTACCAAATGTCACATGTATGATCAGACTCTGACCCTAAATACATCTATACAACAATATTGAGGCTTTGACAGAGCGCCACCTACTGCCTACACAAACTGTTGTATTTTCATAGGTTTTTCTGCCTGCCCCCCTGGCCAGTTTGTGGCCGGTGTGTGGCCTCAAAATTTGGCGATTTTATAGGAAACAGGAAGTCGCTATAACTTTGTCTTGTAAACATGTGTCTGCTGTAAATCTCTGGAAATGAGAGGAGAGGAGAGGAGAGGAGAGGAGAGGAGAGGAGAGGAGAGGAGAGGAGAGGAGAGCATAGGAGAGGGGACTGTGATGGCCCCTCGGATCACAAGGTGTGCAAGGGCCCGCAATGCTGCTTGCAGCTTTAATTTTATGGTTGTCATTTTCTTGTGTTTTGTTTTGTGTTGTATGTATGTACTCTGTGTCATGTGACTTTGTCATGTGATCTGAAGAAAAGAGCCACAGTAAATGGCAAGAAGTCTTACAACTCTTTTTTGATTTTATTTTACAAAGAGTTTAGATTGTTGGAGAACTGTAGCTTCCACGCTGCAGTGAAGCCAACATACAGTCACGCTTTTTTTTTGTCCGCACAATTCGTTCGTATCTATCATCCATTCTCTTAACCCACTTTTTCCTCTTGTCTCAGCTGTCAGTGGGTGGGAGGCGTGGTAGACCCTGGACATTAGAGGTTTAACTCCCATAAACAGACCACATAATATACATTTGCATGAATTAATGGAGAACAATTATTATTGGTGTACTGTGTATTATTTTAAAATGGCACCATTTTGGTTTTTATTAATTTGGTTTAGAATGTATTCATCATGGTCTACTGTGATATGAGAAGCACACTGAGAAGAACTGTTTACTGAACCAATAATCAGACACACTGTCTTGTATCTTTTAGTTTTATTTTAAAAGCTAGTTTTTAAAACATCACAAAACATCATTGTCACAGTTGGATATTCAATCAGTATGATGGTCATTCTTTATGGCCACACACAGCACTTGCAGCTCTCTTCAAAGACTGTGCCGGCTCCACACTTTCTGACATAGGTTCGGCCGCCTGCACACTCATAGAAGCTGGCTTTGTCATCAGGGTTGGCGTATATGCCATCTGCCTTGTCCTTGCAGAAGTCTTTTCCTGGGATGGGGATGGTAGTCTTGGTGGATGGAGCAACAGTGGTACCACTGGGTTTGGTTGTGATAGGTTTGGGGGTTGTGGTAGTTGCTGGTCCAGCAGTGGTAACGACAGGCTTGGTGGTTGTGGTTGCTGGAGGTGGAGATATTCCTGTGATCAGAAGACAACATAAATAAATCAATTTAAAAACATGTGGCTTGAACATGCTCCCCTTTGTTTACTGAGAACTTCATAATTCTCCTCTTAGCCTGGCAAGCAGAGAAAGGTAAATGTGAGAAGCAAGACATACCACCATTGATGAGTTTGCGCAGATGGGACAGAAGAGGATGAGCTCCTTCTCCACAGAACTCTCCATTGAAGTCATCCAGGTCCAGGGCCCACACAAATGCACCACCAAACTTCATGTCGTTCATGTACTGCACCTGGGATTAAACAATAAAAAAGTTAAACGTCCATCCATCCATCTCTCCTAAAGCTAAGTTTTATCATTCATTCCTTATTTCTATGTGGATGTCTTGCCTACCTTGATCTCATAGCTTTTCCTGGAGTCAAATCCCACCCACTCATTGTTCTTGCTGGCATAGGGAACTTTCTGGTCATCAATCCACTGAACAGTGGTGCCTTTCAGGAAGGTACAGATCTGAGGAACACATTAGAGAAATGCCATTTGTACCTTGGTCCATTCCCTGCTTCTAAATGGGCATGTAAGGTTGAGTGTTTACCTCATAGTAGGACCAGAATCCAGCTTCACGTGTGTATGGACCAGCTGATGCAGCACCACTAGCTGGGGCTCCAACACCAGTGTTTGATGATGACAGACGGAAGGTACGACCATAAGAAGCAAATCCCATCCTCAGTTTCTCCACTGGAGTGCCATTGTCTCTCCAGTACTTCATGGCGTAGTCCTAAGTTTGGAATACAAAGAGAACCAAGGTTATTTCCTTAACATTCTTTACTAAAGTATAACTGCTAATATCGTCTATCAATGTGTGCACCATCTTGCGTCATTAGATCCCTAACCGTATTGAAGTAGATGAGGTCACCAGTGTCATGTGAGCCACGGTACAGAGGGCTGTTGTGTCCAGTGAATCTCTCCCAAGTTCCATGGAAGTCGTAGGTCATCACATTGATGAAGTCCAGATGCCTGGAATTATGATGAAACATTGATTGAGACTTACTACAAAG
This sequence comes from Parambassis ranga, assembly GCF_900634625.1. Lineage (NCBI taxonomy): Eukaryota > Metazoa > Chordata > Actinopteri > Ambassidae > Parambassis > Parambassis ranga. The sequence goes on from NC_041026.1 coordinate 29,618,460, forward strand.
CCACCCTACCCACAACCTGGATGTTGGAATGTGAATATGAGCATTTCAAAAAATGCTTGACCTACTTGGCAATCTCAGCAATCTCATATCCGGCATCGATGGTTCCCTTTCCAGCGGACACTGCAGCGGTCAGCATGAGCTGAGGCTTGCTGGTGGCCTTGGCTTCAGCTTCATAAGCCTCAACAAGTTCCTGCAAATAGTGACAATTGATGAGACACTTTCTACAAATACTTATATCAGTACAATATATCTAGTCACTCTGACTACCTTGCAAAGCAGGCTGAATCTCTTTTTGTCCTCTGGAGGACTTCCACGGGATCCAGGGTACTCCCAGTCCAGATCCAGACCATCAAATCCATGAGTCCTCAGGAATTTGATAGAAGACTGGATGAATGTCTGACGGTTGGCTGGAGTGGACACCATGATGGAGAACCTGAGGAATGTTTAAATAGGATATCATGGTCAGTATTTGAAGTGTTTCAGGGAAGCACACATTTAGGTTTGTAACTTACTGAGTTGAGCCAAAGTTCCATCCACCAACAGCCAGCAGAGTCTTCAGACCAGGGTTCCTTTAAAAAGAAGCATTGTTTGTTTTGCTTATATGGGATCTCATTTCATTTCTAATTTCAGTTGTAGAGATTTAAACAGATATAACTATTTCACATGGTTCTTACTTGCTCTTGAGTCCATTGAAGGTCTGGTATAGGGTCTCATCGTTCCACTCGTAGGTTACCAGTTCATTCTTGTTGTTGATGATGGAAAAGGCATAGATCAGATGGGTGCACAGGAAAGGGTCCACATTCTGAGGTGTGTATTTACCAGCCCCGGGTCTGTACTGAGACCAGTTGGTGAAGTAGCAGACCATCTGGGAGGCAGTTGCTAGGAATCAGCAAGAAATTTCTGTGGTCAACTCTAAATGTAGGCCTTATGTACATTTAACTGCTTTTACATGCACATCAGTATCCAGGTTTCCTCTCTTTTCTGGTTTTGATCAAACCTAATTTGGGGTATTTACATGAAACATGACAAACCTGGTCTATCTGTATCTTCTTTTCTGAATGTTCAGAAACAAAGATAAGGTACAATAGCATGGTTTCTAAGTACTCATGCTAACACATCTGGGTTTTTCATAACTAAGGCAATGTTTACATCCACATAACCTGATCATATCATTAGCCAACATGAGTAGAAGAAATGGTAACTTACCAATCTGACACAGGACCAGGCACAAGCCTGCATAACACAGATCAAACCTGAGATAAATACTTTGTAACATTTTGTATTATTTTGTGGAGGCGGCGCTGATGTGAAGAGTTTTACCTGCTAGAATTGTAAGCTTGGTCATCTTGATGTTAAGACTCACAGTTTCAGCTTTCTTTTTCTGTAGATGATGAAAAGAATATTGTCAAGAATAAAAACAAAAACAACACAAAAAATAATGAACAGAATATGAGCTCAATCAACTGATTTCAACATGACCATCCACTGAAAGCATCTGAGCTATAAACCAAGTAGAAGTTGGCATGTGTATTGTGCTAATAGAAACTAGAGGATTTGTCTGAACTGTTTTCTTACAGATACTATGCTATATATCAAATCTAGCTTTAAACTGCATTTCCTAGGAAAGGAAATGGAATTATACATGTAAACACCACATTTCTGTAACCTGAAGTGTAATAGTTCTTCAGATGAACAGATGAATTCCCAGTGTAAACTTACCTTGGGATCTCAGAAGGAACCAGTGTGTGTGAGTTTTTCAGCTTGATATATACATTACCCCAGTCTAAGGAGGAGGGTTTTGGTTTCTACATATCTCAAAGGGGCGGTGGGCATAAGTTATTAAGCATAGATAAGTATTGAGAAATGCTGATAAGCTGCACTGTATGGTATAGTCTATATTACAATGTCCTAATTCTGCAACAGACAGGTTGTTAAATGACTATTACTCAACACACACAAATCCCAAATCAAGCTATGCTTATGTCAATAAGTGTATCTATGGATAAAGTAAAACAATAACCAATAACAATAGAATCTTCACATCAACCAACTTACTGCACAGAGAGTGTGTGTGTGTGTGTGTGTGTGTGTGTGTGTGTGTGTGTGTGTGTGTGTTTTAACACAAGTATCGGGGAAGAAGGAAACGACAAATTAAAAAAAAAGTTGAAGCATCTATAATAAGGTAACTTTAACCTAGTGGGCCAATGAAGAGGTGAAATGATACATCTTTTTAGAATGTGTCCCCAGTATACATATGTTGAGAATCCCTAACATATTCCACAAAAGAGGTGTTGGTTAGAGACAAAAAGAACACAAGCTGCATAAAAAAGGAACTTGAGGTGTGTTATCATTGTGGTTGCAACAAAAACCTAGTGCAAAGAGATTGAGGAACTCTGGGAAAAATACTACACACTAATGAGCTGACGGGGGCAGGTGAGTAGACTGAGAGATTAGGTAACTACAGAGAGCTAAATGGAGTGAGCTAAGCCAGGACCACACCTAAACACATAAACACATTGAGGGACAAACCGGGGACAATTAGGAGCACAGGACATAGATGGATGGGTCACTAGGAAAATACAAGGAAACACTAGACAATCTCCTGAGGGTACAGTCATGACCGTAGCAGCACATTCTATGAATATACAGCAGTGGTCTCTACACAGATATTTTCATCCATGTACTGATTACCAGGTACATTACATTGTGTCAAGTAGAGCTCATTCAGAACATTCATGGAAAATAGAGTCCAAGGTCATGAAGATAATTCATGATCACTGGCTCTATTGTACATAAGTCTGCTTAAGCACAATGTTTTGAGCTATTATTGAGATTGATTTGTCTCTCTTTTGTTGCCAAAAGCTAAACATGGTCATTAAAAAGCTTTTTTAACAAATATTGCTAATTGTCTGATAAGGGGCTGGAACACTAATGAATGATTAATCTCTATTGATAACATAGTTGTGTAAGTCATACATACAGTTTTGCACTCTCACGATGACCAGCCACCAAAGACTTTGACATCAGTTTGTGTAGGATGTAAGTGTAAAGATGTAGCCTTATTGCTGATGACTGCAGAAGCTGCCTTATAAACATTGCTCTAGACCACAGATGTGCAGGGGTGGAGGAAGTACCGAAGCGTGGTACTGAAAAGTAAAAATACAATTAAGCAGCAAAATATATACTTAAGTAAAAGTACAATTACCCAGAAAAACAGTAAATAGTAACAATCCTATTTAAGTAAAAGTCTTAAGCACTTAGATGCAAAAGTCTTAAATCTTAGTATTTAAAGTAAAGTAAACTCCATGAGTAAAAGTACTCATGCAGTGATTAATATCTAGGTGGTGCCATTTTGATAACAAATGCAGATATAGAACTTAAAATTAAAACATAGACTGTCATTTAACAATAATCTCAGGCAATATGAAGGGGAAAGGGAATATAAGACTTCATAGATTTCTGCAAGGCTACGTAATGCTTATGTTTTCACATGACATTGGCCTGCCATGCTGTTATCTAGTATAAGAGGATAATGGAAAGGGAACTCCTAAATTCAAAATTTTCTTCAAATCTTCTGTCATATTACTCAGAGGCAAACTGTACATACCCCACTAGACCTCTAAAGGTGGGCTGTGGTGTTCCTCAAACCGTTCGTGAACCATTGTTGCTTTGTGGCAGGGAAGGTTATCCTTCCATAAGGGAATACCGTTTCCATGAAAGAGTGGGCATGGTCTATAACAACGCCTAGGTACAACCAACACACACACAGGTCCACCAGGTCACCTTCTTCCAATGCTCCTCAGTACAACCCTGTGTCCATTGCAGTAGGAAAGGAGCCAGCATACTGGTCTGCAGACTGACTGGTCTGCAGCTACACAACAAACTTCAATGCACTGTGTATGTGTTTCTATCAGAACCAGCAGGAACCTTTCCACCCATTTGAGCTACAGAGCTCATCTATTAGATTGGACCACACTGGCCCACACTTCCCTTGTGCATCAACAGACATTGGCAATTCACAACCCTGCCTCTGGTTCATCTGTTTTCCTCCCTTGGATCACTTTTAATACATACTGACCACAAACTTCAATAGCTATGCAGTGATACATCAAAACTCATTTCAACAGAGATCACCAGCAGACAATACCCAATGTTCATCACAATGACAGAGAGAATCATGTTTTTGCAAAAATCCTTCCTCTACCCATTTTCCTGGACAGGACAAAATGTTTATTTGCTAATATATATCCCACTCATTGATAAGCGCCAGGGTAACCAGATAAATAGTGTTACTGATGTCACCTGTGTTATGGGTGATTGGTGTAAGAACAAGCTCTTGTATGGGTCCAATTCAGGGTACTGTGAGTGTAATGTCTAGTGATATCTGGCACCCTCTACAGATATGGCTGTGCACAACTCTCTCGCTCTTTGAAGTTGTGCATAGATCATTGATCATTATAATTATTGTTTGGACAGTTGATTTCAAGAAATTTTTGAGAAACATTTAAATACATATTTTTATATGACATAATAGGTGCCAGATCCAATAGTTTCCAGTCCTAAAATAATAAGTGCCAGAACATTTGCAGATAGGATCAAGTAAAATTAGAGCAAGACTCCAGATAAAGAAAGACATTTTTTAACATAGTGGCAACATGTCACTGATATATAATGGAGAACTGTTGTCATCTGACCTGCCTGAACCTGTAAAAAAATCTGTTAAAGGGATCCCACAGCCCTCCTGTAGGTACATCTGTCTGTGATTGTTCATTTTTTCGCCACCACCAGTGTATCATATTATTTATTTTTCATTACACTGAGTGAATGCAGTCTGTTGTTTCTGAAGAACAGACTGATGGTTTCTGACCCCTTGGAGTGACCCCACACAATCTGTTACAAAGGTGATGCATGCTCTGACCACCTAAAAATGTTGATGAAGATTCTCAGTCATCCAGGTCATCATACGTAGAGAAGATTGAAGCAAGGCGTCTGGACTTGTAGAGTTTTCTAGAAGACGTTTCGCTGCTCATCCAAGCAGCTTCATCAGTTCTAACTGTTTGGTGGGGAAACATGGTTTATATGTGGTTACAGACCTCAGTGGGTGGGTCTGGGTAAAACTTTAAAAAACTTACAAACAATAGTACTAAATGTTTCCATACTTCCCTGTGATGTTCTGGCTGACTGGGCCAGGTGAGTCTAACGACTGGCTAACGACTATGAAACTGCCGGAGGGGGACTGATTGACAGCCCTTTGTTCTTACTGTGATTATGTGTAAACTTCCTGGGAATGGATGGAATCACTGCATGTCTGAGGCCACCACCTCTGTTAAGGGAAGGTTTTTCCAGCTTAACATAGATGGCTTCCTTAACTCCTCTTTCATACCACCTTTCCTCCCTGTCTAAAATGTGAACGTTGTTGTCCTCAAAGGAGTGTCCTTTGTCTTTGAGGTGGAGGTGAACAGCTGAGTCTTGTCCTGAGGAGGTGGCTCTCCTGTGCTGAGCCACCACTTATTTCCAGTACAATGGGAACTTTTACAGACAGAAGCACGGCTGTGCGATGGGATCACCTGTGTCTCCTATTGTGGCCAACCTCTACATGGAAGAAGTGGAGAGAAGAGCCCTGAGTTCCTATCCTGGAACCACCCCCACCCACTGGTTTAGATATGTGGATGACACCTGGGTCAAAATCAAGACTAACGAAGTGGAACGGTTCACAGAACACATCAACGCAGTGCATAATAACATCAAGTTCACTCGCGAGGACACCAAGGACAACAATCTGGCCTTCTTGGACTGCACAGTACATATTGAGGAGGACAGGAGCCTCAATGTGGAAGTGTACAGGAAACCCACACACACGGACCAGTACCTGTTGTTTGATTCACACCACCCACTGGAACACAAACTGGGAGTCATCAGGACCCTGCAGCACAGAGCACAAACTGTACCCACCAGCTCAGAGGGGAAGAAGAAGGAGCAACACCACATCAGGAAGGCCCTGCAAACATGTGGCTACCCGAAGTGGGCACTCATCAAAGCCACAAAAACAAGACCCCCCAACAACAAGAAGAAGGACAACACCAGGCGGAGAAAGAACATCTCCATTCCATATGTGTCAGGAGTATCAGAGAAACTCCGCAGGATCTTCAACAACCATGACATCCCGGTCCATTTCAAACCTATGACAACACTGAGACAGAGACTGGTTCACCCGAAGGATAAGATTCCCAGGGAGAAACACAGCAATGTGATATATGCAGTCCAGTGCAGTGAGGAATGCTCTGATCTGTACATTGGAGAAACTAAACAACCACTCCACAGAAGAATGGCTCAGCACAGGAGAGCCACCTCCTCAGGACAAGACTCAGCTGTTCACCTCCACCTCAAAGACAAAGGACACTCCTTTGAGGACAACAACGTTCACATTTTAGACAGGGAGGAAAGGTGGTTTGAAAGAGGAGTCAAGGAAGCCATCTATGTTAAGCTGGAAAAACCTTCCCTTAACAGAGGTGGTGGCCTCAGACATGCAGTGATTCCATCCATTCCCAGGAAGTTTACACATACTCACAGTAAGAACAAAGGGCTGTCAATCAGTCCCCCTCCGGCAGTTTCATAGTCGTTAGCCAGTCGTTAGACTCACCCGGCCCAGTCAGCCAGAACATCACAGGTAAGTATGGAAACATTTAGTGCTATTGTTTTTAAGTTTTTTAAAGTTTTACCCAGACCCACCCACTGAGGTCTGTAACCACATATAAACCATGTTTCCCCACCAAACAGTTAGAACTGATGAAGCTGCTTGGATGAGCAGCGAAACGTCTTCTAGAAAACTCTACAAGTCCAGACGCCTTGCTTCAATCTTCTCTACGACCACCTAAAAAGCACTTTGGCTAAAGAAGGACAAGGTGTATCCATAAAGTTTCACTACGGATAGCTCAGCAATCACAAGTGAAAAGTTAACTTATGCTGCAGCTAATACCCAGTTAGCATAGCAGAAAATGATAGCTGTTACGGACCCCTGGTCCGTTTGGATGAGAGTGACGTGTGTGTGTGTGTGTGGGTGTGAGAGAGAGTTTGGAGGTGGGGCCCCGAGTCAATGAATGGGAGTGAATGTAGGCGGGGCCCATGCAAACTGGATCTCCTTCTTCTTCTTCACGATTGGCTGGCTACGAGACTCCTCCACCAATGTTCGTTCTGCAATCTGGGCGGCCGCTACAAAGCCTCGAAGCACTACATCTCGGCGGAGACTGCTAAAGAGAGGGTTGCCGCGCGTGTGTGTCTTTCTCCCCAGCGCAACAGAGGTGTCTGTTGCGCTGACTATGGTCGTTACGACGTGTGCTTTAACGTTGAGATTGTTTGTGTAACTTTGTGCTGCCGCTCTCAGTGAGTAAGTGACTTGTGCTGTGTTTCTTTTTGAATGGATTGTCCTCGCTCGTACGAACGAGTAGATTTATGTTACTGTGTTCCTGCCCTTTTAAAACCACCCCTACTGGCCTGTGAGTGTTTGCCAGCATTTGTTAGTCCGCTTGACTAGAAGGGGGGGTTTTTTCTGAGTTTTCCTTGTTAGCACTGCCTTGCCGTGCCTCCGCTCATAACGAGTAGATTTGTGTTTGTTTTAAAATGACCAGTTGACCTCCGTGTGTCAAACCCGCATTGAAATTGTCCTTTTTTTTGTTTGTTCTGTGGCGTGGCTGGACCTTTTGTCCCCCGCTCTTGTTTTGTAATTTTCTTGTTTAACCCAAGTAAAGAACCGTACCGCAAACCACTGACTTCCTTTCATACCTAACGCAAACAGGTTGATTGTCCACACCCCCCCCCCCCAGCCCCTAGACATCAGTGGGGAGATGTGACAAGTGGGGGCTCATCCGGGATCTATATAAACAAAAAAAAAAAAAAAATATTTTACTATCCGGTGTGTTTGCTGGCGGTATTTGATTACTTGGCGTTTACAGAGTGTAGCCACCACGGATCCTGAGCCTTACTGATTAACATGGCCGCTGGAGAGCTAGAAAGTTTTTTTGTTGCCCCTTCTGTAGAAGCGCTCCTTAAATTTAAGAAGGAGGATTTAATAAAAATTGCTGCAATCTATGAGATTGTTCATCCTAGCCAAATTAAAAAAAAGGAATTGCAAACTCTTATTGAGAACAGACTGGTGGAGTTGGGAGTTATCGTTCCAGCACAGGCAGACCCTGTGGCTGAGAGTGGCGTGCCTGGTGCACAGGGCGCCGAGGCTGGCACTGGGCGGAGGAATGGGGACGCAGTCGCTGCTGCGGCCTCGCTGTGCAGTGGAGCAGCGGGTGAGCTGAAAATCCCGTTTACAATTCCCCGCTATGATCCAACTTCTCCTGAGAGCAGTGCTAGTTCACGTCTGGATGCTCGGCTGAAAGTACGCCTGGCTAGACTACAATTGGAAGCTCAAGAGAGAGCGGAAGAACGGCACTTTGCATTGAGAAAAATGCAGATTGAGGCTGACAAAGCTGTCAGATTACGTCAACTGGAGTTGGAGGCCAAAAGCAGCACATTACAATCGGTGCCAGCCGGTGCGGTATGTGAACCTTTCTCCACCACCTTCGACATTACTAAATATATTGCTCTAGTTCCCATATTTCGGGAAGCTGAAATAGACTCATATTTCTCCGTTTTTGAACGAATGGCTAATGCACTGAAGTGGCCCAAAGAATTTTGGACATTATTGTTGCAGTGCAAGTTAAATGGTAAGGCTCAGGAAGTCGTGTCAGCACTCCCTGTGGAGGACAGCACAAAGTATGACATTGTGAAAGCTGTAATTCTGAAAGCGTATGAGTTGGTGCCTGAGGCATATAGGCAGAAGTTTAGAAACTCCAGGAAAACGTCTGCTCAAACATATGTCGAGTTTGCTCGAGACAAGAGTATTCTCTTTGATCGTTGGTGCAGTTCAGAAAAGATAAACGATCTTGCCGCAATGCGTGAATTAATGCTATTAGAAGAGTTTAAGCGTTGTTTGCCAGAGCGGATTGTGACACATATTACAGAACAAAGGATAGGCTCACTGGCTGCGGCGGCGGTGGCCGCGGATGAGTATTTCTTACACATAAAGCTTTCCCCGCTGTGATCGGTAATAAAGAGCGTTCTGCTGGGGGACCCCGTGGTTCTACCGGGCTAGTCAAATCCGGTCCCTCTAAAGAGGAGCGTGAATGTTATTATTGCCATAAAACTGGACATGTTATCGCCAATTGTTTGGCTGTCAAACGCAAAGAGAACGCCGCTCTGACCCAGCCCAAGCCTGTAAGTCTAATAAGCAGCAGAATAGTTGAAGACAAAACATCACCCGAAAATGTTGACTCCTGTTTTGAACCGTTTCTATTAGACGGCTTAGTGTCACTTGTGGGGGCCGAAACGAAACCGCAACCGATACGCATCCTACGCGATACCGGGGGATCACAGTCCTTAATCCTCGCAAACTGTTTGTCCTTCTCGGAGCAGACAGCAGCTGGCTATAGCACCGTCATTCAAGGTGTCGAGATGGGGTATGTTCCGCGTCCTATCCACTATATTCGACTGACATCTGATTTGATATCTGGGGTATTTCCTGTTGCAGTTTGTCCTGCGTTACCAGTAAGGGGAATACAAATGCTGTTATGCAATGACATAGCGGGCGGGAAAGTAACCCCTGCACTGGAAATTCTAAACCATCCTAAATCATTTAAAACGGGGAATGATGGGGTGGAACAAACTACATTTCCCACCTGTGCTATCACCCGAGCACAAGCTCGTAAGGCTCGTGAAAATAAGGAGGAGCTAGCGTTGGGTGATACGCTGTTTTCTTCAGTATTTTCAGATGATGCAGAACCTGTGAGGGAGAGTCCGGAGGAGCAGAACCCTGCAGTTCCTGCTGCGCCGGCGCCCAGGGTTTCGTCCTCTCCTCCTGGGTCTCCCCCCCCTGTTGACTGTACTACACTGTGTGCGGCCCAGAAAGCTGATCCAACACTGCGTGGGTGCTATGCTAAAGTAGTGAGTACTACTGATGTCGAGTGTGATATGCCAGTTTTCTATTTAGAGCGTGGCATTCTGATGCGCAAGTGGTGCGCCTCCCCAGATAGTAATTGGAATGTAATCCACCAAATTGTAGTGCCGACAAAATATCGAGCACAAATTCTAGCGTTAGCACACGAAGGCCCGTGGTCCGGACATTTAGGCATTACAAAAACCTATCGTTTGATCCTAAATAATTTTTTCTGGCCCGGCTTGAAAAAGGACGTTGTCCGCCATTGCACGAATTGTCATGCATGCCAAATTGTGGGGAAACCGAACCAGCCACTCCCTCCTGCTCCACTCCGTCCTATTCCTGCTGTAGGGGAACCCTTTGAGAAAGTGATCATTGATTGTGTGGGTCCACTGCCGCGCACAAAGGGTGGAAATCAATATTTACTCACTGTGATGTGCGCAGTAACTCGATTCCCAGAGGCTATTCCACTGCGAAAAATAACGGCGAAATCGATTACCAAAGCCTTGACAAAGTTTTTCACTACTTTCGGCTTACCCAAAGTGGTCCAAACTGACAAGGGTGCGAATTTCATGTCCAGGTTGTTTAAACAGGTACTTCATGCACTAAAAATTCAACATGTGTCGAGTAGCCCGTATCATCCTGAATCGCAAGGGGCTTTAGAGCGGTGGCACCAGACTTTAAAGTCCATGCTGAAGAAGTTCTGTTACGAAACCCAGAAAGATTGGGACGAGGGTATTTCATACGCCGTCTTCGCGGCACGTGAGGCTGTGCAGGAGTCTTTAGGTTTTAGTCCAGCTGAATTAGTGTTTGGACATAACCTGCGCAGCCCGCTGAAAGCCCTAAAAGAAGAATTTCTGTCGGCGCCTCGCTCACACGTCAGTGCTACGGAGTATATTGGGAAGCTTCGAACCCACCTGGCTAAAGCGCGTGCCTTAGCTCAGGAAAAGCTTCTCACCTCACAATCTAAAATGAAAAGCAGGTTTGACCGCTCCGCCGTACCGCGACATTTTGCAGTAGGAGACCAGGTGATAGTTTTATTGCCCACGCCGGGAGCTGCATTATCTGCTAAATTTACTGGACCCTACGAGGTGCTCGCACGCACCTCGGACACAAACTATGTGATTGCAACCCCTGATCGTCGAAAAGGGTCCCGAGTCTGTCACATAAATATGCTAAAGAAGTACACTCCCCGTGAGTGCAGTGACAGTGAAGTGGGCGCAACCAAAACATCTCCCGTGTGTAGTGTTACCCCGGTGGGGAGGGAGGAGTGTGTTGAGGGGTGTCCCACTGTGCGTTCGATGCCGACCAGTGCTCGGCTTACAAACTCCGCTATGATAGATAATCTACAGGACCATCTCTTACATTTAACTGAAAAACAGCGTGACGACATAGTTAGTCTCATCCACAAATTCCCGACACTGTTTAGTGATGTCCCGTCGCGCACCACCGTAGCTAAACATGACATAAATGTAGGTGATGCTGTGCCCATCAAGCAACACCCTTACCGTGTTAACCCAGCCAAACGGGAGTTGATGAGGTCTGAAACGGAGTACTTACTTAAGAATGGGTTAGCAGTACATAGTTCTAGCCCTTGGAGTTCCCCGTGTCTCCTTGCCACCAAGCCCGATGGAACCCCGCGGTTCATAACGGACTACAGAAAAGTAAACGCGCTTACCGTGCCTGATTCTTACCCGCTACCGCGCATAGACGACTGTGTTGATGCCATCGGCAATGCTGAGTTTGTGACCAAACTGGACCTATTAAAAGGGTATTGGCAAGTCCCACTGACCGAGCGCGCCGCCGAAATCTCAGCGTTTGTTACCCCCGATCACTTCCTACAGTATACGGTGATGGCTTTCGGCATGTGCAACGCTCCGGCCACGTTCCAGCGCTTAATAAATAACGTCCTGTTTGGTCTCCGAAACTGTACCGCGTATTTAGATGACCTCGTTCTCTATTCGTCGAATTGGGAAGGCCATATACAAACCTTAGAACAAGTGTTCACTCGGTTAGCTGATGCACAATTAACCCTGAACCTTGCAAAGTGTGAATTTGGGAAAGCTATGATTACCTATTTAGGTAGGGAAGTTGGCCGTGGTCAGGTTAAACCAATTAACGCAAAAATCGAGGCAATCCTAAACTTTCCCCCTCCCGCGACTAGAAAGGCTCTACGTCGGTTCTTGGGAATGGTGGGGTACTACCGGACCTTTTGTAAAAACTTTTCGGCTGTAGTACACCCGTTAACCTCGTTGCTCAGCCCCAAGAATGACTATGTGTGGAGCCCTGCTTGCAAAACTGCTTTTGAAAATGCAAAGGCATTGCTTTGCCATGCTCCTGTATTAGTAGCACCTGACCTCACGCGTCCCTTCAAACTGGAGGTGGATGCTAGTGATACAGCCGCTGGGGCAGTACTTCTTCAGGAGGACGGGGATGGAATTGACCGAGTGGTGAGTTATTTCTCCCGAAAATTCTGTAAGCACCAGCGCAACTATTCTACCATTGAAAAGGAAGCGTTAGCCCTCCTACTGGCTTTACAACACTTTGACGTATATGTTGGCTCAAGCTCCGGGCCGGTAACGGTGTATACTGACCACAACCCCCTTGTTTTCCTCAACCGTATGTCTAATCATAACCAGAGGCTTATGAGGTGGGCGGCTCTTGTGCAGGACTACAACCTGCACATACTACACAAAAAGGGCTCTGAGAATGTAATCGCTGATGCTTTGTCACGAATGTAACCTGCTACTGTCTTTTCCTGTCAACGTCACTCTTAAGGGGGGGGGTGTTACGGACCCCTGGTCCGTTTGGATGAGAGTGACGTGTGTGTGTGTGTGTGGGTGTGAGAGAGAGTTTGGAGGTGGGGCCCCGAGTCAATGAATGGGAGTGAATGTAGGCGGGGCCCATGCAAACTGGATCTCCTTCTTCTTCTTCACGATTGGCTGGCTACGAGACTCCTCCACCAATGTTCGTTCTGCAATCTGGGCGGCCGCTACAAAGCCTCGAAGCACTACATCTCGGCGGAGACTGCTAAAGAGAGGGTTGCCGTGCGTGTGTGTCTTTCTCCCCAGCGCAACAGAGGTGTCAGTTGCGCTGACTATGGTCGTTACGACGTGTGCTTTAACGTTGAGATTGTTTGTGTAACTTTGTGCTGCCGCTCTCAGTGAGTAAGTGACTTGTGCTGTGTTTCTTTTTGAATGGATTGTCCTCGCTCGTACGAACGAGTAGATTTATGTTACTGTGTTCCTGCCCTTTTAAAACCACCCCTACTGGCCTGTGAGTGTTTGCCAGCATTTGTTAGTCCGCTTGACTAGAAGGGGGGGTTTTTTCTGAGTTTTCCTTGTTAGCACTGCCTTGCCGTGCCTCCGCTCATAACGAGTAGATTTGTGTTTGTTTTAAAATGACCAGTTGACCTCCGTGTGTCAAACCCGCATTGAAATTGTCCTTTTTTTTGTTTGTTCTGTGGCGTGGCTGGACCTTTTGTCCCCCGCTCTTGTTTTGTAATTTTCTTGTTTAACCCAAGTAAAGAACCGTACCGCAAACCACTGACTTCCTTTCATACCTAACGCAAACAGGTTGATTGTCCACATCCCCCCCCCCAGCCCCTAGACATCAGTGGGGAGATGTGACAATAGCAATGATTGGAATTGCTTTGAATTGCATCTTTTAATTAATGCTGGAGAAAAACCTTTGACAGAGAGGATAAACACGCGTCACAAGTCACTGATAAAGACTAGAATCTGAACATGTTTTACCAGCTTTGAACAGCTTTTAAAGTACACAGTATTCTGTGACAGTTTTTTTGTTTGTTTTTTTGATTGGTGGGCCTATAGTTAACCTTTATTTCAAATGCCAACACCTCAGTAACTTTGAACCAGAATAAACTATACTTTATCTACAGCTTCTAATACAACAACATTATTAATGTAAATTTTCTGGAAGTTCATTGGAGTTTATTTCTTTGGCATCATTGCTTCCTTTTGGTTGCTCTGTGTGTCTTGAACTCTTGCAAACCCCTTCTGAATTGTAATTGAAAACACTGAAAAGGACTCAAATGTAATTACTCATCTATATATGATGTTTATTTTGCAAAGAGCAGTTTTGTGATTTTTTTAAACTTTTGTTTCTGTGCAAGCTGACATAACCAACAGAACAAAGCCTGCTGTCTTATACACACAGTGTGTTTATGTTTGTGTGCCTCATGGCCAGTCGCAGCACTTGCAGGAGTCCCAGTAGATGAGACCAGGCTGGCAGCGGTGCAGGTAGGTGTTTCCCTGGAAGCACTGGAAATAGGTGGTCTTGTCAGCTATGTTCTCGTACAATCCGTCAGGGCGGCCGCGACAGAAGTCAGCAATGGGGTCCCTGGTGGTTGTTGGAGCCGGGGTGGTGGTGGGCTTTGGGCCAAAGCCTGTGTAATCAGAGAAATAAAGATTATACTGTATACAAGGCTAAAATACAGAAAAAAGATTAAGGCCAATATAAAAATGTATATCATATAGTATTGAAAAGTAATTTTGAAATTCAGAATTTTTAAAAATCAGAATTTAGACCTTTTGGTCAAGGATTTCAGAGTTTGAATTCTCTTTTAAATTCTGACTAATTTCAGAAATATGTCTGCATTTCCTCAGAATTCTGATTCTTCCTTAATAATTTTGACCATTTTTAATGTTCTCTTGTTTCATAGCATTCTGATTTTAATCTCAGAATTCGGATTCTTGTTTTTGCCCAATTATTTTTGTTAATCGTAGAATTCCGACCTGTTGAAAATTTAATCTCACAATTGCCATGTTTCTCAGAATTCTGAATGTAATCTTAGAATTTAGACTTTTCTGACATTTTTTAGAATCTGTCACAAATCCTAGAATTTTGAATTTTTTTCGTACACTTGTCCTAACCCCTTTTCTGTACTAAATGACATAAAACTAATCAGTATTAAAAGCTACAGTATTTACCCATTGACATCCTGAGGTGGTTGACAAGAGGGTAATCTCCCTGTGAGCAGAAGGATCCACTAAAATCATCCATGTCCAGAGTCCACACATGAGCACCACCCAGTTTATTGGCAGTAAGCCACTGAACCTAAGGCACAACAGTAACAACAATGATTCAAACACTACAGGCTCTGTGTAACAAACTGCCTGGCAAAACAGGAGAATTTAAGGAGCGTCTAAATAGTATCATAGTTACCTTGGAAGAATAGCTGCGCTGGTCATCATAGCCCACCCAGGCACTGCCAAAGGTGGCATATGGAACGTGCTGCTCATCGATCCATTCAACTGATGCACTGTTGGTGAAGTCACACACCTGTGAACACAGAAACTGTTACATCATTTATATGCACCCTTATTTTTTATTCAGATATTTTGACTAAGCATGGTAGCTACAACACTTTTTGACAAATGTATTTATGTATGTATTTATCTTGCAGAAAAACAAATAATAGATTTCTGTGAAATGTAGACGACCTCGTAGAAGGCCCAGAAACCGGCAGTACGGGTGTAGGGTCCAGCTTCTGCGGGGCCATTCGCTGGGGCTCCGAGGCCAGATGCGCCGGTGGTGAGGCGGTAGGTGCGCCCGTAGGTGGGGAAACCCAGCAGCAGCTTCGGAGCTGGTGCTCCCAGAGACAGCCATTGGGATATGGAAGAATTCTAAGAAAAAAAAGGTGACAGTTTAGACAGTAAAGTGGTAGTACAGTTTAAAACGCCATGGGACATTGAATCACATCTGCCATGGTCTACCAGCACTGCTAATCAAACAGCTACTTCTACAAAATTCTGTATATGTCAAGAAACCTAATGACTCAACTCCAATGGGATGCAAGTACACAATGAAATACAATGTACATTCTTGTTGTTGGTTATGAGAAATAAGAAACTTAAAAGCGTGTAGTGCATGTGTAGGCGTTCTCACAATGTTGTGATACATGTGTGAGCCGGTGTCCTTAGAACTGCGGTACAGTGGGCTGTTGTGTCCAGTAGCTGCCTCCCAGGATCCGTGGAAGTCGTAGGTCATGACGTTGAGGAAGTCGAGGTAACTATTGAGTTTGAACATTAGATAAACAGCAGAACATTGTTGTGTCTTGCACTTAATGAAGACGCACAATGAATTCAAACTTACTATGCAATCTTGTTGACCTCATAGGCTCTGTCAATAGTTTGGAGGATTCCGGCGACATTGGCTGTCAGCAGCAGTTGGGTCTTCCTGTTTTCTTTGGCCTCGTCCTCAAAGGCTTTGGACATTTCCTGGAGGCACAACACACATATGTATGAATAATGTATGCCTCTGCAGTAATTTATTAGTACTGACCAGCCAATGAGATTTTACATAAGGTCAAATAGAGGTTTGAAATGAAAGGACAAACAAAGCCAATGCTTACTGAGACCAGCAGAGTGAATCTCTCTTTGTCGCTCGCTGGGCTACCGTTGTGTCCAGGATATTCCCAGGCCAGGTTCAGACCATCAAAGTTATGGGTGCGCAGGTAGCTGATGGCAAACTTGATGAAGGCAGCACGGCTCTCTGGTTTGGCAACCATGGCGATGAATCTACAACAGAGAAAAAAACAACAACAAATGTGGTGACTTCCCAATAGAGGGTTGGTACTACAGAGCTGTGGTGATAATGTCAATCTGGGACTTACGGACTAATTCCATTGACTGTGCCTCCAACAGATAGCAGGGTCTTCAGTGCAGGATTTCTAAATGAACAAAACGCTCAAACATTGAATAAACATTCACATTCTCTGTTGTAGAGACATTTATTTATTTATATTTGCTTATAACTACATACAAAGTTAAGAGCCACTGCAAATTTTTTCTCAGAATTGTTGTGAAAATTAAAAAAAAAAATCAATGATGAGATTTAAGTCTGTCAAAATTCTCTAAAAAAATTTGAATTCTAAGTTTATGAATACGTATTTAATGTCAGAATTCTTAGATCCAAGATGGAGTTCTAAGAATAAAGTCAGAATTTGCAGTACATTCTAAGTTTATATACATATGTAATGTTAACATTTTGAAATCAAAGATTCTGAGATTAAAGTCAGAATATTTTACTTTAAATTGGAATTTTGAGAGAACAAAATACTTCTGAGATAAAAAAACCCCATCTTCAGAGAAAATACTTGGTATTGTGAGATTAAAGTCAGAACTCTGAGACAATTCTAGGTTTATATATATATATATATATATATATATATATATATATATATATATATATATATATATATATATATATATATATATATATATATATAAACCTAGACATTAAAGACATTAAATATCTTCTAAGATCAAAGATCACTGATACACCTTCTAAAGCCATTGGCAGCATCACATGGCCAGATCCCTCTGATGCTCTTTCTCTGGGCTTGCTAACCAATAGCAGGGTGCAGAAGGATGATTTATATATACCAAGGAAACAGCTCGTAAAGAGTCTTAGATATAGATATTCATCTTGGCAGGCTGAAAGCTGTGCACCTATCAGCATCCTGTATGGAAGTAGTAGCAGATGTGGGTTTGTTTTAGGGCCTGATGATAGGCATGACAGGTGACCTACACTTTACCTGCCAAGTGGTTTTTAAGGATGGTTTTCTGAGTGTTTCAAGCTATCTAGACCTAATATGAGGAAACACTAGTATAGTTTCTGCTTGCCCAACAAACATAAATGTGCAATAGTTAACACAATGACTCACGCATTCTTGAGAATGTTGAGCCTGACGAACTGCTGCTCATCGTTCCACTCGATGGGGGTGATCTGGTTGAAGCTGTTGATGGTGGCCAGGGCGTAGACGACATGGGTGCACAGGAAGGGGTCGATGTTGTCAGGGGTAAATTTAGCAGCACCCGGTCTGTACTGAGCCCAGTTAGTCATGTGACACACCAGCAAATTGGATGAAACTGAGGGCGGAGACAGAGGAGAAAAGACACATTTTAGCTGTGTATCTTTACTGTTGTTGGTGTGATTTGGAGCAGGTACTCACCGAGGTGCAGGACAAACAGAACCCCCAGAGCTGCCAGCAAAAATGAAGACAATACAAATTATGTACCACAAAGATGCTGCTTAGTATGAGTGAATGAATCAATGTTTACCTATGATGACTTTTGCCATGTTGACTCTTAATATCCACCAGTGTCCTACTGCAGAAATGAACCCCCTGAAAGAGCATAAAGCCAATCAATATAAAGTGTAATACTGATTATTGTAGTCCTAAGCTACATGCTAACTGTGCTGCCCCAAGACTGAGCTGATGATCTCATTACCTTTCTTCTGGAGGAACAGAAGCAGAGTCCAGAACAAACTGGAGTGGAGTCAGATTTATATTTTACTCATTAATGACTAATAGATGGTAGCAAAGTGCAGCTGATAAGGCCTGACCACAGTGGGCGTCCAGCTGACAAGCAGATTCAAGTGCAGATTGTAAACAATTGCTGGGAAATCAGAATCAGATACGCTTGCAGCGATAAGTGTAATCATAGAGAGTATTTCTATGAATTGATGACAGCAAGTGATGTGTAGTAGTATTACTCTGCAGTTTGTTTGGTTAGCGTGTGTGCTTCGGTTGGTTACATAATTTTATCTTGGGGGTCCCATTGTGACGTCCCCCAACACTCAGCAAAAAATGATTGACATGATTAAGAATTTCCCCTCAGGGATAAATAAAATAATTCTGATTCTGATTAAATATTACCATCATTAAACCATTATTATTATTATTATTATTATTTACTTACAGGCATTTTTTTGTATACTTTAATTCCATTTATTTCAGCAACTGTACGTGATTCACAATAGGTGCGTATTCAGTCGTTACCATTATTACAGATGTAAAGGAATTTATAAAAATGCATAAAAGTGTACATCATTGAGAAGAGATGCTATTCAACATGTTCACATCAAATGTTCACAACAAACTCTGACCCCAAGTTGGGAATCATGGTTTAGTCTAGCTTAGCACAAAAACTGGAAGCAGGAAGAAAGTCTTAGCCTAGCTCAGTCAAAGAGTTCACCCATCCATCCATCCATCCATCCATCCATTATCTGAACCCGCTTCCTCCTGCAGTGCAGGGTCACGGGGGTAAAAGAGTTCAATACTGTGTAAATTGATTTATGGCACAGAATCTAGAGACTGTAAAACTAGAAGAGTGCGTGTACATGTTCTGATGGAGAACTGGCCATCCCTGTTTACCAAAACTCTCAGTGTGGATATGTTGGCTGGAACCTGCCATTAGAAACAAGACTAAGGTGCCATGTATTTGTAAAATGTCATTGTGTTTTCTCTGAAATGTTGTTGTGTTTTCTCTGAAATGTTGTGTTTTGTGAAATGTTGTAATTTGTGAAATGTTGTTGTGTTTTCACCTTCAGGTGTCACATTTTACAGATGAGGAACTGTTCTCCTGTTTCTGTTTGGTTTTGTGTCCATTTTCAATGAATAGTTTGACAGCAGGAAGAGACATCAAGCACTGGGGTGGAGAGAAGAGGATGACACAGCAAATGGGCTGAAGGATGGAACTATGCAAGGGCTGCACTGATTTAGGACTATATAGCTTCAGTTTCTAGCTTCAGTTTCTATATAATGGATTAAAAAAAGAAAAGAAAACAGACACATAGATATAGCAGATTAAATACTGAAATGGAAGAGGTTGATACAGAATAAAACATATTACTGTCTATCATACACACACACACACACATAGATGTGATAAAAGCACACAAATAGAATTCCAATGTGTTTATTTTAAATCATATTTACAAGTACACCCCCCCCCCACACATTTCCATTCCATCCAATGGCCCAGCATCATCCAGCACATTCCAATAACATGACCCCACAGACTCTATAAGCCATAAGAGCAACCAGTCCACCAGGAAGCCTGACTGAGATCCAGCAACACGGCTCTGCAGTGAACACTAAAGGCATTCAGAGGACACTTTGCAATGAGTAAAGTACAAAAACACTAACCAATCAGTGACTCTGACAGTGCAGAGATGGAGCAGTTGTGCGACAGTGACAGATGCATAAATTTAGGTTTAGACTCATCATAACTGGTCTAACTCCAAATTTAAACTCCCTAAGTACACGTGAGCAATCATAACAACTATCCACTGCTATCAGCCTACAGAGTGACTGTCAGGATTAGACATTTGTGAGATTTGGATTTCCACACTACATATTTCCTGTGATTTAGCTACACTCTAAGTCAAATGACAAATTAAGAGCACTGGGTTACATTTTCTTTAGAAAATAAAGCCCAACTTCGTAAAAATCAAGTGGTCTATCATTCAACCACCTGCAACATATAAAGAATAATACTGACAAAATATTTTAGGTTGTCCAGACCATTCCCATAATTCATAGCAACAAAATAAAGCTTTACAATATAAATAATAAACAGTACAAAGTCTAAAGTAAAATTGTAATCTGTTGTTTCTCTGGCACTCTAGACCTTTTTTGCATGAGTGTATGAAATAAACAATAATAAAAAAAGCAGACAAGGCAACATGGTTATGGTGTATGAATGTGTATGAATATTCAATTCTGATTTCTACCTTGTGATGCATTGGTTTTAAAAAAGTCTAAGATACAATCATTTGGGACATGATTGACATTTTGTTTCAGATAAAAACAGCGAATGAATGTGAAAACTTGGCAACATGTGTCAACAATGTTGACAGTTAACCTCAGAGCACACACTCTGGACAACCTAAATGGAACAGACAGGAAAGGACTTGTAACCTGACTTTAAATTACTGCCCGTCAAAGCTCAGGTCTCCTCCACTTCAGCTGGGAGTTTAGGGTTTACCATTTTTTTGCATAACTAACTAATTGATTGTGGTCATTTGGCACTAGATGAGCTATATCCATCCAAGTAAAACATTAAATAGGGAACCACAGATGCCAATTACCTTTCAGTCTACACTGACAATGTTTGGTGAGCATAATAATACAAATATAAAAAAAAAATCATGAAAATGTGATCCCTATCATATATCCCATTTGCTCCTGACTCTTAGCCAACAACTGAAACCCAAAACATAATTTACCATTCAACCCTTTGAACATCAATCTGCAAACAGAAAACTGTACAAAATAAATAAAAACAAAATTAAGGCAACAACAACAAAAGGACAAACTGCTGTACACTGTACCTTTGGTACATGTTAACTGACACAAATCAGTCTACCAGAGGTCACGCCATTCCTGTTATATGTTACATAAGAGCTGATAGACTGACAGGATTACAATGAGGACGATATATGACACTCTGATAACTTTGGTGGCCAGCTCTCTTTCATCCATGAGCCATGAGTGATTCACCCCCCCCCCCCCCCCCTCACATGCCCAGACCATTTCAATGCTTGTGTTCAACAATAACCACTGAACACAAGCATTTTCTTTCTTTTTTGTTTTTGTTGTTGTACAGTGCTGGCAGAATTTTTCAAAGCAGGCATAAAAAATGTAAACAAAGAATTTCATCCAGTGTCACCTTCTTGAAAATAATAATAATAAAAACACATAGAAAATGTAAACATTCATTTGGACCAGTGACAATAGTTCTGAAGTATCATCACAGCTGAGACAAAAAAATGACCAAACAAGCATACAGACATTAGCAGGAGCTGGAAATCAATAACCTGCCTCGTGTTACTGTGTGACTGTGTTCACACTGGGAGCTAAAAGAACAACAACACATACTAAGGACAGAAAACAAAATAACACAAAAATTTGATCTGAATGCTACATCAATATTTGGTTCAGGCAAACCCAAGCTTTGCTAAGATACTGTTAAAAACAAGACTGTAGATGCAAATGTACAATGATCTTGTCCTGGAGTACACTAATCTTCATGCAACCTAGCTTGCCATTAGTAACTTAGAATTAAAAATTAGTTACAACAAAGTGAAAAAAATCAATGCTGTGCAGCTTAGATACAGCTAGCTGGCTAACCACCCATCCCATGCCAGGCAGGATGGCAGAAGACCTACAGTGTCTTGAAAAAGGATTTATACCCCTTGAACTTTTCAGACTTGTCAGATTTTTATTTGCCTAAACTTTTGAAAACCATTTTGTTCCACTTCACAATTATGTGCTGCTTTGTGTGTCAAATCTTAATAAAATACATGTAGGTTTATGGTTGTAAGGTAACCAAATGTGGAAAAGTTAAAGGGGTATGGAAGTGCCTTACACAAGTTTGGATCACATTAGCTTGTAAAAAAAATGACTGTTTTGATTTAGGGTTGTTAATCAATCATAAAGCTAGCTAATTTAGCAATAAGATATAGCTGCTCTCCCCTCTCATACAGCTTGCTAATGCAGCAAGTTAAGCTTTGCCAGCTAATGGGATGTGTCCACAGGATCTGTCATTTAGATAGCTCCAATTTGTTTTCTATGTGTGTGCAGCCATAAAATGTGTTCTGCTAATGTCACATTGTGCTCAGAGAGACAGGGTAACAAGTGGTTCACTTGCAGCTGACAAGTACACAAATGCAAGCCAGTCAGGGCCGAGCATAAATGTCACAGACTGGATTTTAGGTCACATTACAGTAAGTTTAACCTTTAAACCTCAAGTCTAACTTTAGTAAACCATATGTGACATGTGCAGACAGATGCACATCTGTATGCTGTATGCTATTATCTCTTTTTAAAACTAAGGTCAACTGCTCACAAAGAGACCCATAAGTCAAGCTCCCAGTGTGAACACACAGACCTCCATCACAGCTGCACTGTATATACACAGGTTACATTTACAGACCATTGATACTATGAATAATTTACACCTGAAGCCTGTGTCTCACCGGCTACTGTTTAAAGGACACGTCAGCCACAGATGTGATGGTCCCTATAAGGCATGGTATATACTGAAAGCGGTACACAAATACAATACACCCCCTACCCACCCACCACCCACACTTCAACCCATGACATGTTTTTTATTTATTTTTTTTTAGAAAGACCCTCTTTGCTACAAAAAAAAAACAACCCCCTCCCTCTTTTGATCCCAGCGCTCAAACCTGGCCCCATAACCCAGTCACAGACACAGGAGAGCTTTAAAAAGTCCACAGACTGACTGAGGTCACAGGCCTGACAGTGATGGAAGAGAGAGGAGAAAGGAGCCGGAGAGGAAGAGGAGGAGAGGGTGATAGGAGATGGAGGAGGAGGCATCCTTCTGTACCATCATACCAGTTCCTGTGAGACAGACAGATTTGATGATATGATTGATATGAGTACTCCTGCATAAAGAGTTTACAGTTATCACAAATATATATATGTATATGTGTGTATATATATTTTACAGTACAAACAAAGGAAAAGAAAAACAAACGGCTTGCTAGTTGTCTGTTGTTCCAAACTACAAACACACCTTAACATGTCACCTTCCTATTATAACAATTGGACCTAAATAAAACTTCTGTGCCCTGCCCTGTCTTAGATATCACTGACATGTTTATGATCAACATAACAAATATCCTAATATCCCTATCTCTAAGATAAGACTTAAAAGTCTTTCTTAACAACAATAGTACCGCCCCTTAATTGCATTGTTCTTATAAAGCAGACCATTTTATCATATGGTCTTTTTATATCAAATGCCAAACAGAAAATTATATAACTATGCAAAATATGTCTTAGGTTCTCACCTGAGTCTCGGGACACGATGATCTCATGTGCCGGCCCGTCTCCGCCCTCCCCCCAGGACCGAATCTCCATAACAACGTAACCGTTGTCCGAGGGCAGTGGCAGACTCAGTGATGTCTTTGACTTGTCCACAAACTTCAACATTGCCTGGTCTTCTTGTTTGTAGAGAACCTGATGCACAGATTACAGCAGATTAGGATTTCAACATTAACTGTGAATGTGCTGGATAACTGTGTTAAGAATCAACTAACTTTTTTCTCATGTATATATATACAAAATAAAAAAAAATTCCAACAGATTACTGGGTGAGTTAGATCTTGTTGCTTTTGCTCTCAATTGTAGCCACTGTCTAAATGAGTAAGTAAGAAAGAGGTTATTACCATAATGATTTTGTTTTCCTCGTACAGCTGGTACCAAGCTCAGAAACATGATCTTTGGTTTTGTTATATAGCCTTTTTATTGCTTCTTATATCTGCCATTGTGAGTGTATTATGAAAGCAAAACAGCAGCCGGCAACATAAAGCCAAAGTAAAGGTGGTTATTAATCATCAATAAAGTTACGTGTCCTTGTAAATTGATATGGATCATGGGTCATACAAGGCACTTAAATGGCTTTTTTTTTAATTGTTTACACTATTTTTATAGTATGTACTGTTATGGTTTTGATGATTATTCATACCATGGTTAGGATTTATATTATTGCTAAGGACCTCAAGCATTTTTAGAACTTCTCTACACAAGACAGCCTGCAGATCAGCCACCTGTTTTATGAATTTTTGTCAGAAACATGGCTTCTTAGTTGTGCTGAGTGCAACATGTTTAGTTTTTTACAGAATCTCATTACTCAGTTATATACCTGACATAAATGCAACCTTCAACTCATGAATGAAGAAAATTGTGCAATGCATAATATGTGTGTATACTTGGACTTACTTTATACCCTAGCACAGCTGACTCGTTGTGCTTTGCTGTCACAGCGTCCCACCTCACCATTACCGATTGGCCGTTGGTCTTCCATGAGACGTTGCCTGGGGGACGATTGGGAGCTGCAATGGAAACAGACATTTATCTCAGAGGTGGGTAAAAATCAGCAGCTTTCCTCATGTAATGCACACTGAAGCAATTATGTGTACTGATACATGGGGTGGATGCTGAGAGCTCCACATGAAGGCGTTGCTCCAGGCAGAGGAGTAAACTGCTGCTCTAAAAGAGAGATTGTATGACTAATCTTTCTGTTGAATACATGCACAGCTCAGAAAGTACCTATTCTCCTTCCTGTGAAGAGCTACAGCTGATAAAGGATAATCCCTTTCTGCCAGGAGGAGAGGGCGAAAAGGGGCCTACGTGGGTCATTTAACCGAGGTATGTTAGGAGATGACTGGTGGGTGTGTCTTTAAAATTATTCTACAAATGAAACACAACTTTTAAGTTGCCTTTGGCAAAACGACAACAAAAGTTGCCAGCCTAAATGAAGGTGTGTGTCTGCATGAGACAAGACATTGTGAGATGTGCAAGCAAAGCAAGAACCTCACTTTTGGAAGCAACTGAAAGGTATGTGCATGTGCAATAAGCAGCCCACAGAAGTTAATTAGAAAGTGATGCTTCAAGTGAGAGACTGCCAATCTTTTTGTCAAGCCTAGACTGTAAATAAATATAGATGACATGACAGCACTGCACAAGTTCAAGTGTTCATTTTTTGTATTGAAATAGTTATAGTGGGCTAAAAAAGGAGGATAGGATGTCACAATCAGCGTCCAATGTATCAGCCAGGCTACCCAAAAAAGAGGAGTGCGCTGAATGCTAATTGAGGCTTCACCTCTGCACCTCTACTGGGTTTCAAGGTGGTGTCTCTTTCAAACATGGCAGCACCTGTATGCAAGAGGGATGTAAAAACTACTTTTTTTGCCAGACAAGTCAAGGATGGTGGAAAATGGTTCGACACAACACAGCCTCTCATCTCAGGAGGTTAAAGGACTCCCACCACTGAAAAAAGGTTTTCATAGGAGACATGAAGCTACAGCAACAACCATGGTTACTAAACCTGCTAAAACCATGAGTTATCTGTTATGTAAGGTGCTTGTTGAGTGATCACGATGTGTGTGTGGCCGTACGGGGTTTCCTGGTGGTGACGGTGGTGCGGGGTGAGGGCGGCCCGGTGCCGGCGCTGTTGTAGGCCAGAACAGCAACGTGGTATCGGGTGCTGGGCCGGAGTCCAGATACCCTGGCTGTTGGCTGCAGCCCCGCTGTCCTCACTCTGTCTGCTGCTGCTTCCCGCTCGTGCTGCCTCCAGTACCGGATCTATGAAGTCCAAAGAAACACAGTTACAGACATGAAACCCCTGCATATAAAGTGGCACATGCCTAATGCATGTCTTATAAGGCCATCCAGATGTACCAACAGGTAATGAGCCTACACAGCAATCTGATATCAGGGATTTTAAAATTAATAAATAACTGATGAAGTGAGAGTTTGGACTATGTACAAATAAAATGACTCTAAACATGATTACAACCATAATATATAAGATCAAAGATTAAGACTGAAACTAAAGCAACTGTAAGATAAGTGATAAACTGACAATAAATATGACTGGTAATATCAGTATGTGTATCTGTGCTGCTCGTCACCTCATATCCTCTGAGGATGCCATTAGCACTGAGGTGCTGGACGGGCTCCCAGGACACCTGGATCTCGAAGGCAGACAGTGCTGTGGCATTGACGCTGGAAGGTCCCACTGTGGGTTCTGTGAGGAGTCAGTCAGAGAGAGGGGCAAGGGTCAGAATGTGAGACAATCTTCTGGCCTTTCACCATGTGTGATAAGTCTGTGATCAGTCAGCTGTAAGCTGTTGTTGCCCTCTAGTGGACAACTACTACTGCTGTGGATATGCTGGCTGTAAACATGCACAGTATGCTGTAAGATCTACATGAGAGACATGCATTAATAGTGTAATGTAAGGACTCATGAAAGATAACACATGATGGATAGATGAAAAACAACAATGAAAAAAATATTTTCCTGTAACAAACTTTATAAATAAATAAACTGTCTCCATCAATTCTCTATGCAATATGCAAGGCATAATGCGGGACCATAACGGGACATTATTGCAAATGACCTGACTTATTAACACCTTATTGCATAAATAACTATTAAAGAAATCAATTAATTTAAAAGTGGTGATGAGTGAACTGGATGTGATTCTTCCCAGTAATCAGGACCATATCCAATGTAATGAGTCCTGCACACAGGTGCGGAATAATAAACCCTAACAATAACCGCATCCCTTTACTCTACTAGTGAGGTATAGTTAGGTAGAGTTGGTTGGTGTAACAGACCCCTTAAAACTGGCCCCAAAGATACAGTTTAACTCAGTATTGGAATTCTGAGTATCTTTAAATTCCATGTTTTTTGTGTAAAAACATGATAAAAATCATCTTAGTAGGTCTTAGAATAAGTGCAACCTCAGACCAACAACATTTTTTCACTGTCATTGTTTATCCAGCAAGAAGAAAGGGTTACAAACTTGAAGGTATAGCATGATTGGTCAGTTTCTGCAGTTACGGATCTCCTGGGCAAGAGTTTACTCTGAGTGGTGCAATAAATGCACTTCTGCAGATAAAAACCAACATCAACCAAGGTGAACATATACTATTACATATTATATATATATAATAACACTTACTAGAGCTGTGCTGAGCAGAACTGCAAAGTACCACATCAAATTCCACTCGTGTCAGCCAACAACAGAAACCTGAGACTTGCAGTAGGATAAAACTGCACAGTCGCCTGATGAGGGACTCAGACTGTGGCATCAACAGTCCAGGCTGCAGCTGCTTTTCCTGCTGCTGCAATCTCTTGTCACTTTTTCCCATACACTGCTAGCATCTCACTTAGATTTTATGGACCTGACACTGAGCTCAGAATCAGAATATCAGGTGTAACAGCTACAACGACTGACCTTCCTCTGCAGAGTGGACCATAGCGATCTGGCTGAAGGGACCCTCTCCTCTGCGGTTGTAAGCTTTGATCTTCACATCGAACGGACTGTACGGCGTCAGGCTGGTGTTGTAGTAGACATAGCGAGATGATTCCACATGGGGGATTCGCACCTCTGTCCATGCTGATGTGTCTTTCTTCCTGAATGCCAAAATGTAGCCGAAGCCATCACCATTTTGGTACTCTCTGGCCATGGGCTGAAGGATCAAGGACAAATAACATGTTAAATAAGGACTGGAACATAAGAAAAGTTCTGTTTACATTTCAATTAATATTTATACAGTGCATCTTATTTTAATCATGGCAGCTTTAAGGTTTTTATCACTGTGTCACATGTGTGTAAATGTGCACAGCTCTGTCTCTCAGTGTGTTTCAAAGCCTGTGCTACAAAACTACACAGTCTACATACCTTTACAGTGGAGACACAATTTAATATCCCTTTATACAATAGACTAGTGTAATGTCCTGACAGCTAGTTTTTTGCGTTTAGTCAAGTAATCACACTTGAGATTATAATGCTTGAGGATGAAGATTTTTTTCTTTATATATTAGGCAGTTAGTGTTTCCACTTAACTCCATAAAAATCGCAGTGTTCATGTTTTTTTACAGAGGACTTATTTTATTTCATTTTTCCAACTTCCAAGTGGCCTATAGCCTACATTAGTCATAAATAAATTATGGTAAAACATGTATAAATTACTCATTTTTGACAAAAGGCAAAACAGCTGTGTGCGTGCGCACATTTGAATAATGTCAGGCTGTAAATGGGTTCATCTTCATTTACACTACCTGTACACTATGGGTAGTTTAAATCTGTAAAAATGACATATAAAAGTGTGGGGTCAGTCTGTATTAAACTTTGGACATGAAGTTGTGGGTAAGATATAGGGAGGTGGTGGGCTCCACCTCCATTTATTAGCTTTGCATTTGTCAATAAATGTCAAAATGTAATCTGTAATAATATGTGTGATTGCTCAAGAGAATATTGTACACTGACATGACATTCAGTGATGAAGTGATAATGAAATTAAATTTTGTCTGTGGGAAAAAAAGGATGAAGACCCAAATAAAAACCAAGTTGCTTTATATACTATTGGATCAAAACAATGTTTTATATATATATATATATATATATATATATATATATATATATATATATATATATATATATATATATATATATATATATATATATATATATAAAACACATTATGCATGTTGAAAGGTGTCTGGTTTCCATGTTTGTTTTTGTTAGCTAGACCTCCTTAGCAAACTAGCAGACAATACTAACAGGTCAATCTGCAGTAATAGCAGTTAACTACTTTGCCAGGCACAAGTTACTACTTTTGAATTTCTAGCATTGAATAATACAGATTTTAAAAACAATTCCTTTATGTAATCTACTGCATTTATAAATGAAACTGTAGGACTGTCACTTATTTTAATTCTAACTGTAAATAATAACTCAGAATTGAAATGATTGATTCAGTCTTAAGACTACTTATATGACATTGCTTTAGCTACCTTAATTAGAGTTTAGCATTTTTAATTATAATATTACAAAAGACTGGATGTGAAGATCTGATGAAATTGAAACAAAAAGCAGAGTGTAAGATTACAGGACTATTGATCCATAATGGTAACTTATAGCTTTGATACTTGAACTTTGCTGCTTTCATTTTGAGCATTCTTTATAAACTGCTGATTTTACAGAACAGTGATTCTAATTCCTACTGGTGCTGCAAAAGTACAAAAGCAAAAAATGACTTTATGCAGTGTGCTATGATAATGTAAACATAGACCACGCTGAGACATCCACCCACCGTCCAGGTAACAATGAGTTCGTTTCGGTCTCCACCTCCTCCTCCGAGTCCACTGGGAGCCACTGTAGGAGCTAAGGACCAGAGATGCAATGCATGAAAATGAAAACTACTGAACTGATGTAAAAATCCACTTTCACACACTGCTACAAGACTGATGTAACTCAAGGTCGGATACGTTAGATTGGCGATAGAGCTGCATTGTGGGTATTGTAGGTTGTAGGAAAGACGGACGCAGCTGTGGCACCTCACCTGCTTGCTGTGTGCGGATGATGTGGGAGGGCATGCTGGGTTCTCCACTGCCCAGGATGTTGCTAGCGATGACCTGGAATTCATAATCCATCCAGGGCATCAGTCCCATCACACGAGCCGACTCTGCGTTACCTTCGATGTTTGCTGGTTCTGGTGTGCATGGAGAAAGCGGTCAATGACACCTTTAGTTTTCAAAAACATAAACTGGTCCTCACAGACACACACACCTGTCCTCATTTTCTTCCATTCTGATGACAGGGAGGATCGACCCTTGATGACATATCTGCCGATGGGACTGTGGTTGTCGTAGCCGCGGCTCCACCTCAGCTCCACCGACGTCTCAGCTACATTTTTTACCAGTAAACCTCCAGGAGGTCCTGGGGGGCCTGTAAAGGAAAGTAAAATACAGTAAAATTATTGTAAAGTAAAAGATTCATATCCAAGTGTTTATCCTCTAACAACAGTACAGCTCATAATATTTCAGTTTATAAGCACTAGAAAAATTCATGCACATAGCTAATCCTTGCATTAACAGCAGGAAACAACAGTGAACTAAACAGTTCTCCTAACACTGAATTACTCAGTGTTAACAGAATATATATTTAGGGCCCGAGCACCAAGGATCACTGCAAAGCCCTATTGGAACCCCTAGAATTATGGCTCAACAACTCACCAAACTGTATCACCCCAAGATGCACAAAAAAGTCTCTTGGACCCCCCCTCCAAAGCCAAGAGGAAGTCCACCATTTTGAATTTAGTGGTCATTTGTGACCCTCCTACAAAACTTTTCACGCCTCACATACTTCATCCAATTGAGCTGAAATTCTCCACACCATAGGGAATAGACGCATTCCAAAACTCTTTAAGTATTTAAGTATTACGGTGTGGCCGGAGCATCCCCTCAAAGTTGACCCATTGCTATGATACAGTCATAGTGCCACCAACTGGCAGCAGGAAATGTCTCTTGTACACATGTTTTTTGGTGTACGTATCTGGAAATGAGAGGAGATGAGAGCATAGAAGAGGAGACTGTGGTGGCCCCTGAGTACCGCAAGTGGTGCGAGGGTCCTGTAATGCTGCTTGCAGCTTTAATTATAAATACAATTTAGATATATTTACTTCTAATTTCTCAGTTTACCCTAAAACATCCAGACTTGCAGATGGGTTTAGAATAGATCAAAAAGATACACAACTACACCATTTCGCCAATAAATTTACCAGAATTATTGGACTTCTGATGGTCCTTGAATGCATCATGTGTTCAGTTATGTTTTTTTTTTTCAGAAATAAACTCTTTGTACTAATAACATGTGTGAGTTCTCAGTTATTGCAGCTGTAATTGTGGACTTTAGGTTGCAGTGAACAAAGAGCCTAAACTAAATAAAATTTGGCAGCAGTGGACATACTGAATACTCACCTCGAACCACTAGCTTAGCTGAAGCGAAGGCGCTATCCACCACAGTCTGAGCCGTGCAGGTGTACATCCCCGCCTGGCTCAGCTGAGCGTTCACAATCAACAGGTCCCCGATGTTTTCCTTCTGGATAGAGATAGATAGAGTAAAAGAAATCAAACAGTGATTATGTTTACATGCATACCATGATTAAGGTCCTTGTTTTGAATAAGGTAATATTCTAAATAAGGTGTTTTCATGCACAGCAGCTACAGGAATATTGCTGTTCATGCAGATATACAGTGCCTTGCGAAAGTATTTGGCCCCCTTGAACTTTGTGACCTTTTGCCACATTTCAGGCTTCAAACATAAAGATATAAAACTGTAAGTTTTTGTGAAGAATCAACAACAAGTGGGACACAATCATGAAGTGGAACGAAATTTATTGGATATTTCAAACTTTTTTAACAAATAAAAAACAGAAAAATTGGGCGTGCAAAATTATTCAGCCCCCTTAAGTTAATACTTTGTAGCGCCACCTTTTGCTGCGATTACAGCTGTAAGTCGCTTTGGGTATGTCTCTATCAGTCTTGCACATCGAGAAACTGGAATTTTTGCCCATTCCTCCTTGCAAAACAGCTCGAGCTCAGTGAGGTTGGATGGAGAGCGTTTGTGAACAGCAGTTTTCAGATCTTTCCACAGATTCTCGATTGGATTCAGGTCTGGACTTTGACTTGGCCATTCTAACACCTGGATATGTTTATTTGTGAACCATTCCATTGTAGATTTTGCTTTATGTTTTGGATCATTGTCTTGTTGGAAGACAAATCTCCGTCCCAGTCTCAGGTCTTTTGCAGACTCCATCAGGTTTTCTTCCAGAATGGTCCTGTATTTGGCTCCATCCATCTTCCCATCAATTTTAACCATCTTCCCTGTCCCTGCTGAAGAAAAGCAGGCCCAAACCATGATGCTGCCACCGCCATGTTTGACAGTGGGGATGGTGTGTTGAGGGTGATGAGCTGTGTTGCTTTTACGCCAAACATAACGTTTTGCATTGTTGCCAAAAAGTTCGATTTTGGTTTCATCTGACCAGAGCACCTTTTTCCACATATTTGGTGTGTCTCCCAGGTGGCTTGTGGCAAACTTTAAACGACACTTTTTATGGATATCTTTAAGAAATGGCTTTCTTCTTGCCACTCTTCCATAAAGGCCAGATTTGTGCAGTACACAACTGATTGTTGTCCTATGGACAGAGTCTCCCACCTCAGCTGTGGATCTTTGCAGTTCATCCAGAGTGATCATGGGCCTCTTGGCTGCATCTCTGATCAGTCTTCTCCTTGTATGAGCTGAAAGTTTAGTGGGACGGCCAGGTCTTGGTAGATTTGCAGTGGTCTGATACTCCTTCCATTTCAATATTATCGCTTGTACAGTGCTCCTTGGGATGTTTAAAGCTTGGGAAATCTTTTTGTATCCAAATCCAGCTTTAAACTTCTCCACAACAGTATCTCGGACCTGCCTGGTGTGTTCCTTGTTCTTCATGACGCTCTCTGTGCTTTAAACGGACCTCTGAGACTATCACAGTGCAGGTGCATTTATAAGGAGACTTGATTACACACAGGTGGATTCCATTTATCATCATTAGTCATTTAGGTCAACATTGGATCATTCAGAGATCCTCACTGAACTTCTGGAGAGAGTTTGCTGCACTGAAAGTAAAGGGGCTGAATAATTTTGCACGCCCAACTTTTCTGTTTTTTATTTGTTAAAAAAGTTTGAAATATCCAATAAATTTTGTTCCACTTCATGATTGTGTCCCACTTGTTGTTGATTCTTCACAAATAATTACAGTTTTATATCTTTATGTTTGAAGCCTGAAATGTGGCAAAAGGTCACAAAGTTCAAGGGGGCCAAATACTTTCGCAAGGCACTGTATGTACGAGTAAACACCAGAAGTAACACAAAGGAAATATCTCAATAACAGTGAATTCAATAATAACTTCAAAAACTGCAGCTACAGATGCTGCAGCTTCAAAGTGACAATAACTAGCTCTGGTGCACATTACAAAAGCCAATTTTCAGCTGGACCCACAACAAAATGCAGCGTCTTATCACATCAACACTAATTAACATTTCAATATAAAGACCATGAAATGGATCAGGTTTAGCAGAGGTTTATTCCTTCCAGGCTTTGTGTTCAGGTACCATGAAATGTTTAACTTGCTCCCCTGAAATGAACTAATTCTAGTTCAATATACACCACAGAGGTGGGCACAGAATATGCTGCTGTCTGCAATGGTAATGTCTCTCCAATGTAGCGTGTGTCAGGATTTAGAGCTGGTTTGCATTTTAATGAAGAGCACTGGTGAACACAGGTGTCTCTACAACGCTGACTTTGTGACGCTGGATCTCAATCATCAGTGCCTAAGACTGAATCAGTAGCTTTTTAACTTTGGAGCTCAGGTACCCTGTGCACCCTGTGTGCTATGAACCTGCTGCTAAGCTACACAGTCATAGACAGGATAACTATACAATTATGTATTATGTAATTATCAGTGTTTAATATCCATCTAATACTTTAATACTACATTACTATAACGAGGTGAAAATATTTGATTTTCAAAGCATTCCAAAAAGCTCAACATTTAACATTATTTGTGATACCATATGTTCAGATGCAGATGTATGAAATCGTGTGTCCTCGGATTTGGTTGCACAGCCTGTACGATTAGATTAGCTTAATCAGTCTTTGAGTACCACTCAGGTAAAAAGCACTACAGAAAACAGACCCTTTACCATTCATATATATTCTATTCTATCATACACCTTAAAATGATTCAAAACATAACACAAGTTGATTCATTATCAGGAACATACACATACACAGCATTCATCTACCACGCACTATCGTGCTGCCCTGCCCTACATACTTACTAACTTACTTACTAACGTGCTCAAAATAGTACCAACAAAGTGTGTTTGCTAACAGGGAACAGCAGGTTTAAGTCATTACTGAGACACACGGCCAGCAGCTGTATATACTGTATATGTACACACACACACAGTAAGATGAACATTACCACACAGTCAGTAATGACAAATCTTTGTGCTGAACTGAACAAAAGAGGAAAAAGCCTCCTTCTGTGGAACACTAACTTGTTTTCAGAACAAATAAGCAAATGGAGATAAAAACACACAAATCATCAGTGTTTATCTTCTGCAGACTGAAAGCCTCGGATGAAAGGGAGACCTCAAAGCTAAAACATGTGCTGCTAATCTCCAAAAAAAGACAACAAATCACCCAGTTCTTTTTGCGAGACTCACCCCCTCCACTCGGTGGTATGGCCCTGCGAAGTTCTCCAGGTCCAGCAGGACCCCGTTGAGGGCCCATGTGAAAGTTAGGTCCATAGTGGGATCATGGGAGGCGTGACACTGCAGAGTCACATTCTCTCCTTGGTTGATGTCTGCATTGGAGGGGGCCAGTGTGATCTTTGTGGCATCTGTAAAAAATGCATAACATGAGACATTATATGGTAAAATGAAGTAAAGAGTGGGCAGCCACAGTTGCTTCTCTAACACCATTGTGGATGACTTTAACATGACTGTATTTCCAGCCATCTGTTTAGCCTCAATGGGTGTGTGTGTGTGTATACCTCTGACAGACAGGTGTCCGGTGCTGTTGGCTTTCCCCAGGTAGTTTTCAGCAAAGCAGGTGTACTTCCCTTCATCTGCCCTGCTGATGTTGTAGATCCATAAGATGCCGTCTGGCGTTACTGTGACTCTGAGGAGACAGAAGAATGCAGGAGGTGAAGAGCACCCACGGTACTGCTACAAGCACACATAACACATTCAAGAAAAATGAAGCTCTCAAGCTGTGCTGCAGAAGTATTAAGGTAAATGCTCTTCTGTAAATATTCTGTATGCTGCCAACTGTGTCCCACGGCACATATCGTTCTCTCCATATGAAGTTAATGTTTACCTCCTGCCCACATATTCCCAGCTGTTTCAGCCACACGCCCATTGCACTATCCTACAGACAGCTGCTGGAATAATACCCACCTCTGCTAAACCAATGCCTTGGAGGAGAATTCTACTTATTTACAAGTTAGACTTTAATTTGTTTTTAATCATTGCCATTGTCTCTCAGTGTACTGTTATTGCTTGAACGTTTCGTTGCAGTCAGCAATTGTTAGTCACAGTTGACCAACACTTGCACTGTCCAAAGTTCACATTTAAATGTTTAGGTATAATTTAGGATTCAATTTCGTTATTGACAGCAACCCATCCCAGCCAAAACTATGTTACTTCCACCAACATGCTTCACAGATGGGATAAGGCATTTCCCATTTAGGCCACATAATTCTATTCTGGTCCCATCTATTTACAAAATATTTTTCCCAGCAGCCCTCTGGTTTGTCCACTTGATTTTTATCAAACTGCAGACAGGCAGCACGCACACCATGGTTGTTCAGTGTTCTTCTGATGGTGGATTCATGAACATTAACATTAGCCAATGTGAGAGAGGTCTCCAGCTGCTTAGACGTGGGTCAGAAACACAGAAAATTCTAAAAGGCTCAAAAACTTTCAAGCACCACTGTACATTATGGAAATGCAGACAAGCAAATGAAACAAACCCATCCCGCAATTTACAGGTCATAGGTTAGAGTCAGAACCTATAATACAGTACATGCAATGAAAGCAGAAGTATATAGGGGATGGTAGGCAATAAATTACAACACAGCAGATGTTTCCACACAGGTCACAGTTGTTCACACGGAGGTTGTTCATCACATCAAATGTTTGATCCTCTTATTAACACAGGTGTGCAGATTAAGGTTTGAATAAACCATAAGGAGCATTTACATAGAACTTTAACAGGTGGTGTTTTTGATATGTAGAGCACATAAAATCAACAAGGTGGAGTTAGAAATAAGTAGAGTAATCTGCCCTAACCAGCAGGCTGTTTTAGTTATGTTCATATCATTGGCATTAATTCACCCAGACAGATTCAGCCCTCACAGATAGGGGTGAATTGTTTATTGTTGTTTTTTTTACAGCTATGATTGCACTAGCATCCTGCTAATGGTATTCCTCGTTAGAAGCCAGAGTCCATTATCTGCCTTGTGCTGTGTGACATCATGAGTGTTAATTAACTAATATAATTAGTTTAAAAACCTCTTCTGTCATAAAATGTGAATAAAAAGAAAAGATATTTAACCTGGTAAAATGTACAGTTTTGGGCTTCAGCTCAATAGGACTCTATTGAGGACTCTATTGAGTTAGCACCCCCTAGGACATTCATTTCCTTCATGCATATGTGGCATTTGTACCTACACTACAAAAGCCATTAGTGTAAGGCCATATGAACACCCGTGGAGTATTCTGGAGCAACATGTTAGACAGAATTTTGCCACACTATCAGTCCAGTCTGTGACACTAGCACTGATGCTAACAGGCTTTACTTTGTATTTACTCTCAGCTCTTTGGAGGATGGTGACTTGTACTGTCTGCCTAAAGTGGATTTACAGTCTTTGCACACATGCTGCTTCAATCAGAACTCTTAGCATCACTGCTAAAGAGCTAGCTCAGATACCTGGGCCAAATCTGAAACTTTTATTTTTAAAACTGTTGGAAGCTGTGAGACAAAATGTTAGGACATTATCACAGTACACAACTACATACAGTATCTGCTGGCTAAACAAATATATAGTATTTGTACCCTGGGATTACTGTGCCTCACATTCTGACATTCTCTTTCATCTGAGGTGTATGTCTAGCTTAAATTTTGATGTGTTCCCCATCTGAAAACCAATGACACACAGACATGCAGACAGCGGTGACAGAATCTCGTGAAATCAAAGGTAATAAATCCTGTGATATAAACACACAACAGCGTGGCAAGTCACTTTTGATCTCACCTTTATGTAAAAGCTGTTAAATGTTTCAACAGCTGTGATGTTGTAATGTGTTTTTTTGTGATTTTGAAGCAGGAAGATGGTG
Organism: Parambassis ranga; assembly: GCF_900634625.1. NCBI lineage: Eukaryota > Metazoa > Chordata > Actinopteri > Ambassidae > Parambassis > Parambassis ranga. Next base: position 29,655,529 of record NC_041026.1, read on the forward strand.
AGATGTTTGAATTTGTTATTTACCTGAATACAATGATGCCATAACATCAGTATTAACAGAATATATACATTCTGATAGAAGGATGTGACTGCTGGTCAGATGGACACAGCTTTGCTGCCCTGACCATTTGAACTGTAAATTAGTCAAAGTCAGTGGGACAGCTGCTGCTCATAATGTCTGTTTGTCATTGGCATTAAAATATAACAGTGAGTGCAGTGAGTGCAAATGGCTGTGTTATGTGACAGAGAAGAAATAGTTCTAACTTCCTCTTTGAGTGATGATTTGTATTATAACTGTATTCAAATTTACATAACAACTGCCGTCTATAACTTATGTGTATGAGAGGTTCATTAGATGAAGTCTTGGTTATGAAAAAATAACATATTTAAAAACACAGCTTGAAATAAATACTAGGAAAATGATGCAGTTAGGCTGGGGACACACTACACGACTGGCATCAGCAGATTTTTTTATGATGATGGGGGTCACACACTTAACAACTGCTCCTAATGAGGGATCACAGACTACAGAATTTATCAAAGCAACTAAAGCCAACTGAATGACAATGACACAGACAAAAACGAGTTGCTGGTCAAAATTATACCAAAAGTGTCATCTTTGTCCAAAAATACTAGATCACTAAGCTGTATGACAATGGTTTTGGCTCAGCTCATATTTCCAGTTAAATAGTGCTCATTTGAATACTGTTTTGACAGGTTTTTAGAAGACTTTAGAAGACAGCTCCTGAACTCCCTGCCTCTGTCACTTCAGGTTGTTTTCTCTGTACACTTACACTAAAAGCAGCTGTACTCTCTATGCCTGCTGCTTGTTTGATTGGTTTAGCCTCCTGGTTCAGGGATTAACATGCAAAGGTAAGAACAAGGTAATTCCTCTAATACCTGCACCCACATGCTGACGCTGTTTGAACACTACCCAGTCCTTCCTGACCTGCTATTTTTTATTTAAGTTTATGTTATGATAAATTCAAATTGCCAGTTTTAAAAGGCCTGTACGTGCATATATCTTTGTAACATATATGTGGTTCCTTGATTACCTGCTGCTGTTGGTGAGCAGCTCTGTTCCACGGCTCCAGAACAGGCTGGGCTTCGGGGCAGCCCGAGGGCGACACTCGATCATCACCTGGCCTCCTCTGGCTGCTGGGATCAGCCTCCTTATTGGATTCAATCTGAAATCTGGAGCCTGGACTGGAAAGGAGGGAAACAACAACATGTTGAATATTTCTTTAAATAAATGAGGGTAAAAAAAATCTCTTTCTTCAAATGTCTAAATAAAATAAGCAGTAAATGAAGAGTTCCCTCTCTTTCTACCTTGGACTCTGAGCTCGGCAGAAGAGTACACAGCACCATGTTTGTTTTCAGCCACACACTGATACATCCCAGAATCCTCCAGGGCCAGGTTACTGATTTTAAGATGAGCTCCATTCACTTCTACCCGGTCCTAAAAATAAAAAAAATAATAAAAAAAAAAAAAAAATATGTGACATGACATGAAGCACTTTGTACTATACTGTATATAGCTGATAGCTGGAGCTCTATTCAGCTGTATTCAACAAGGTGCTAAAAACATTTAACCCTCATGCATTGTTCGCAAACACTACCCTAATGTGTTGTTCGGGGACACAAACGTCCCCTAACTTTAACGGTTTTAAAAATATATTAGATAAATATTTTTTTGAAATTTTTTTGCATAGACCTTTTAATTAACTTCAGTTCTAATCAACAGTAGTGAAAAAATCATTTTCCCCCAGGATTTTAACCCTTTAATCACCAATTTTATAAGGGGTGGTGCTGAAAATTGAAAAAAAAAAAACACAAAACGGCTCATTTTTAATAGAAAAGGTGAATGTGGACTGGATTCTTTTTAACCTTTATTACAGTCTTGGTCATGTCAAACATCAGTAAAAAATTGACTTTATTGCATTATTAGTTTTTGCACAGCACTGGATTTTCTTTTTTTTCTCCCATTTTGTCCCATAGACTTACATTATAACCACACTTTTTTTGACTGCACAGCCATGGCTCTACATAATCATGCATTCTTGATTGTTGGTGGTTTACCCTGTTGGTAGGAGGTAAAATTTGTGATTTTTACAGTTAACAACTTAATTACCATATTAACCCTTTACCTGCAGGCCTGTGCTCATGTACTGTAGTTTCTGGCTTGTATATGGAGTTATAGGGAGTATTTTAGCACATAATTGTGTGTCTACACACTGTGTGTGTATGTTAGAGCTCAACTAACGAAACAGTAAAAAAGACATCACTCTTTATCACCCTTTTAACTCTATAGGAATAAAATCCTAATCTGTTGTACATGCAGGTGATTAGTCTCCCCTGTATGTTGTGGTAGAACTGCAAGGTCATTACATAAATCAGCTCAGCTTTATACTTATATAGACAAATTGTAAATTGTAAAAAATTAGGCTAATAAAGCACCATCCACTGTGTAATATCTGCAGTACTGTTTGCACGTGTTACCTGTGAGCTGAGGGGTTGCCCATTGCGTAGCCAGCGTACAGAGGGTCGTGGTTTTCCAGCAGCCACACAACTCCAGTGAAGCTCTGAGCTGATCTCCACCTCTGAGTCGCTCATCACCTGCAACCAGTCCGGCTGTGCTGTAAGATCCAAGAGGGGAAAATAATTAAACTGAAATAATAAAAAAAGTTCATAAATCAACAATCCTAAAACAGAGCTGTCCAATGGCCCTTGAATGGATTGTGTAGGGACTAGTCGTGACAAAAAAAAATATAAATCTACATGTCCTGATTAAAGAACTCAAAAAAGAGCATTTGTGCTAACTAGATTCTGTAAAAACAAAAAAATCCTGCACTCTTTGGGGAGCTAAGAGCTGATCTGCAGGGTTCTCATGCCTCTGTTAAACATTAGAACCTAAAACCCACCAGCAGGTTTAAACTGCATAAAAAACGGTCAGATACAGCATTCCTCAGTTCTGCCAGACCCAATCAGTAAGAATCACTGGGCTTTCTTTTGAATGCATCAAGAATATGGTTCAATGGAATGGAATAACAGACAGCAACAATTAGACCAAAACTTTCTTCCTCAAACATTCCATCTGGCGTTTTGCTAGAGGGCAAAAACAGCTTTTAAGTTTTTAACCGTAGTTTACGTCTCACCACTAACAGCCCCAGAGTGTATTGTGTGTCTGCAGAGACTGAGCGCATGTGACTGCACATTCCACTACTCTGGTAGAGCTTGTTAACTTCATCAAATCTACACCAGATCGACATCTATCATTCCATCACATCTGTGCATTATTTCAGTGCTGCTGCCCAGTGGACAACAGGAAAAAAGGCTCTTCTAAAATGCTGAATCTTTGCACCCCCACTGTCTGAAACAACAGATCATGAAATTTTAATCAAGGCCATGGACAGCCTGGACAGCAAAACCACAAACACACACAGCAATGACTACAAATCCAGAATAATGAATATACTTAGCAGAAACCATGCTGCTATTAGCAGGACGCAGAAGGCATTTCCCTAGAAAGCTAAAAAATAAAAAATTCACAAAAAACTTGCAAAACAAACCTTTACACTAACAAGAATCTGTAAAGACACAAACAAAAACAAAATGTGGCTTTCTGAGGGCTACTAGGAGCCATAATTGACAGACATGTGACCAGCAGTAATGTGACAATGTGTTTTATGATGCACAAAAATATGTGGCATGGTCAAAAAACCTTTGCTGCGACGCAAACAGTCACCCCACTGTCTTTCACTCACCTTGCACATTGATGCGACCCTGGTACGTGTCACTTCCTTCTGAGTTGTAGGCTTCACACTCATAAATACCCTCGTCATCGAAGGAAAGCTCAGGCAGGGTGAGTGTGGGGCTGTCTACAGAGGAGGTGGCCTTAGCTGGCATCAAACCGTCCACCTTCCTCCATTGTATTTTAGGGACTGGACTGTGAAATGAAAGGTAATAGATGTAAATCAGCAGTTTGACAATCAGTCATTTATAATGCATTGATTTTTGTGCAAACTTACTTTCCATAGGCAAAGCACTCTAATTGAGCTGTGTGTCCAGCTAAGGCGTAGGTGTCTGCCAGGAAGCGCACTTTAATTGTTGGAGCTGACTTCCTGGGATTGGCTGAAATAAAGAAGTATCAGAATGAAGCAGTTTTTCTTAAAAAGGACGACTTTTGTACTGCTGTAATGTATTTGGTTTTGCTGTAAAAGCTTCCATACCATCCGTCAGCACAGTGAGCTGGTTAGGTTTGCTAAACGTGCTCTTGGTGCTGATGTCCATGTTGATGGTGGTAAAGCAGAAGTAGTTCCCAGTGTCGTTTGGCTCTGCTCTGGCCACATACAGGTTCCCCGTGAGCTGAGACACAAACCAGCGGCCGTCATCCTTCTTGATGAAATTTGGAAACTCGTTGATTAACCAGCGATAGGACAGAGCTGGACAGGAGGAAATAAAGGTATAGTCACATTATTTCCATTATAAAGACGTGATTGAAAGTTTGTGACTGTCTATGCTTCTTCATAAATATGATGCAAAACATCAGCAGAAGTCCCGGAAGTTGACAAAGGGAACCCAGTGAAACAAATGAGCCAGACTATACCAGGAAAATGATCCAATATATACATTACATATGTTAAAGTGGCAAAAATGTGTAATGGTGGTGGTTGCATCATGCATTGAGCATATTTTGCTGCATCTGGGCCGGGACAGCTTGCCATCAGTAATGGAACAATGAATTCCGAATTATGACAGGAAAGAATTTGCTGGATGTCAAGAGCCACTTGCGTGTATGTGATATTGGATCATTTTCTTGAATAAATAAATGGCAAGTGAAATATTTTCATTTCCTTTGTTTGATTGAGTTCTCTTTTTCTGATTCTAGGGTGACAATCAGCTGAAAATTGGGTCATATTTAAGCAGAAACATAGAAATGTCTCTATCACCACTATACAAAACTGTTCTATTTTCGATGATGTGTAGGAATACCTGGGTAATGTGCAGGGGGCTGGCAGGCTAGGAAAGTTCCCACACCCTCATATGCTGTCTGAGGACTCCGGCTGTCCGGAGGAAAGTCATGGAGGTCTGCAGAGAAATGTGAATAACTACATTAGTAAAAGGAATGCTAAAAAAGATAATCATCACACGAAAAGGCAGCAATAATATGAAGTGATGCCTCTAGGTTTCTCACTTACAGCCAAATTTGAGATTTGCTGCTCTGCTGATGATGGTGCCACAACGGTTGATGGCCAAACACTGGTACGACCCTGCATCTCGACTCGGCTCAGGGTGGCTGATCACTAGCGTGCCCGCCACCAACGTGTATCTGTCTAAACCTAACGGGACCTCAGTGCCATTCAAAAGCCACCTACAAGACAAAAGGCAGGGTAAAGTCCAATACAGCAAACAAGAGGCTATAAACAAACAGCTGATTTGTTTTTTTAATGGTAGGATTATTAGAACAGTGAGAGACAGAGCCGTAAAAAACTAATTCAGAAGAATGCATTTCAAAGTATTTCATACTAATTTTTTAACGTTAATTTAAACAGTGCCCTCATCATTGGTGGGATCACAGACATCTTTATACTACCTTTTTTAACACAATGTTAATGTTTTGTGTGTGTGTGTGTGTGTGTTACCCACCTGTAGGAGGCAGCTGGACTGGCTCTGGCCTGACAGCTGAGGGTCACCTTGCCTTCAACCAGGCCCTCTGGGTAAATCAAACTGCTTGGCTGTTCTTCAAACACTGGTCCACTGTCATGGCCGGACACACACACATCTCCACCTTAAACAAAAAAGTACACAAGGTTATCCTCTACTGACACATCTCTGCATGATTCACAGTGCCTAATCTGCCTGGAAGAACAGTCACTACATGCAAGTGCTGTTTTCTCACTCACCATTTTATGCAGGTCGTCTGACCTTCGTAGAAGAATTTACATTTTACGTGTTTATATTTGTTAATGCGACACAAAGAATCTTCATGTTCATCTTCAAATGTCACTATGAAAACAATATTTTAAATTAGTTTGATTGTTATGATATGGCCATATTTGGTTCTACTTCCTTTTTATTGATCAAAAGCAGTTTTCATTATAATATTTCAATGATATTTTTTTCCTTATCCATCCATCCATCTTCTTAACCCACTTATCCTGTACAGGGTCTGGAGCATCTTACAGCTAATATTTTGTCTTGTTAAAACTGTAAATATTGAATCATTATATATATGTATTCTTGATTTTTAGTATGCCTTTTTTGTGTGTTTGTTATATTGTTTGTGTGTATGGAGTGTCTACATAACAGCCAACAATAACCCAAGTAGACAACAGACAGTAATCTAGCAAAAATCTTTGCATACTTGTATGACTTTTTAAGTATGAGGTTACACTGTTATACATTAACTTTAACAAAAAACAGGCTAATATTAACACTGGTTTAATTATTTTAACCAATTGTAAAAAGTGTTGACCCAAAACCTTCAACTACAATGGGGCAAAAAAAATGATGTGCTGACTAAATATCGGTCGAGGGAGATTATCAATTGTATGTCTTCCACAATAATTGCTCCCACAGTTGATTTATTCACACCAAGCTGCTTGCCTATTGTAGTTTCCCTCTTTCCTGCCATGTGCAGGTCTACAATTTTGTTCCTCCTGGTTCCTTCGACAGCTCTTTGGTCTTTCGAGTGTGACTGTTTTAGGATGTGGTCAGTTGTCTTTTATACAGATAACGAGTTCAAACAGGTGCCATTAATACAGGTAATAAGTGGAGGACAGAAGAGCTTCTTAAAGCTCTCAGTTAAATTGTGCCTATGATGAAAATTACAGACCTCTGTCATCATTTTAAGCGGGAGAACTTGCACATCGGTGGTTGACAAACATTTTTTTTGCCCCATTGTACAAGCTTACATCACTTCACAAACATAAACCACAATGTTTTTAAATATAACTGATGTTAACTGATGTTTTTCAGGGAGCTTTTACATCACATAGTGTTAGCTATAATGTGTATTGATTTTAACACAATTGGAGAGAAACTTTCTTCAATCAACAAAACCATCTTTTTTGTCTACAGAAAATGCTTAACTTTGTTGAATCAGTAATCCATTTACCTCATGCGTTATTAGTTTACAGATGGAGTTTAAATGGAGAAAATATCAGTGAGATTAGAAGACTGTTCACGTCTCACCATTTAATGAACAGCCCTGCTTTTTTTTCTTTAGAGTGTATTGTGTGTCCGCAGAGACTGAGCACGTGTGACTGCACATTCCACTACACTGGTAGAGCTTGTTAATTCTAACATGTGCTACACACGATCGACATCTATCATTCATCATATCTGTGTATTGTTTTAGTGCTGCTGCCTGGTGGAAACCAGGAAAAAGGCTCTTCTAAGACATTGAATCTCTGCCATCTGCTGTCTGAAACAAAAATCATGAAACTTTAATCACGGTCCTGAAGACCCCTGCAAGAGCAGCGCCCACATTTAACTTGCTGCCTCTGGCTTACATTTTTCTGTTAACAAACAAAAAACACATCATTGCTAATTGAGCTAATGTTGTTAAGTAAAATGTAGAATACTAAGTGAATATGGATTATATATATTATATACTGTATATATTTGTGTGCTCTCTCAGCCACTGCCTAAAATCTGATTTTTGCCATAACCAGATGGACTTTAACCTGGACAGCAAAACCAGGTCAAGACACACAGCAATGACTCCTGTTACTAGCAGGATGCTACACGTCACTAAAATAAATTCATTTAAATCTTTATCATCAGCATAGCTAGATGGTCACTGCTGCCCCATGGCAACCCTTTGGTTTAATCTGATCACTTGCACAGTCTGTGCTGAAGACATGCTTAGCGCACAGGCAAAACAAAACACTACACAGAAAATATTAGAATCCACTTTCAAATTATGTTTGTCAGAGAGACAGTAAATGAGAGATTGCTCTTAGATATTGAAGGTAATAGAATAGAGACTAGACCAGACATGATATCATTATACAGATTAGAGCTGAGAGGCTCCAGTCCTGAGTTATCTTTGACCTTTCACATTTACTTAGCAAACACAAAACCCATTTTATAATTTATTATTTATATATCATCTTTGAAAACTAGCACCGCATGAAACAACACAGAATGACACACGTTGAGACGACATTTTCACAAGACAGAGAGTTAGAAGATTGATACAGTCTGACACTACAAGAAGATGATTTAAAAAGTCAATTAATTGAAATTGCATATATAAAAAAACAGACATGGAAAGAAACTGAGTTTGGGGTGATGTGATGTTGCCTAATGAAACCAGTAAGAATCCGAGCCCAGCATTCTGAGCATTTCTCAAGATTGTGTCTGAAATTGAATAACTGTGTGTCATCTGTGTAGCAGTGGAAGGTGACATTGTGTCCTAGGTGGAACATATACATACAGAATAAAATAGTACTTAAATTTGAGCACCGTAGTACACCACATGTTATCTGTGTTGTCAATTATCAGCACAACAACATCGTAATCCAGCCAGGTGTTAAAGAGGAACTTACCCATGACCTCCTTCAGGGCTGCTGAGCTGAGAACCAGCAGACACAGTAGCAGCTCCATCATCTGGATCACAAGCAGACCTGGAGCAGAGAGGAAACCTGTACCTGAATAAAACAAAACAAGAAGAAGCAAAGGCTTCATTTTGTCACAAGAGTAGTTTTCTGCCAACATACAGCACAGCCACTGGGTCTGTGGAACAGGCTATTTAGTTCATTTATCACAGACGAAATTCCCCACTGAATCTATAACATTGCCCCAAAAACAAAATTAGACCACTAACTGCCTGCATATACAGTATAAGCCGTCTGTTCCCCTTCCTATTGTAACCTGTGATCCTCACTATGAGAGTGAAGTAAACAAAGCAGAGATGTTTTTGAAAATTACACTGAACACAATTATACTTTATTGTAGCACACAGACAGTCTGGGAGGTGTGACCAACATATTTATTCCTCTCAGGACTGCAGCTAAGTCTCATTCCATCAAGTCCAAAACCCAACATTTCCAAGGATGCCACTTCACAGGGAATAAAACTTTGTTTGTTTTTAATGCTTCAATAAGATACGGTGGTTCCAAGCTCTATACTGATATTGCATGATGTAGGTCAACAGGTCACTGTGTACTAACAGAGCTCCTGTCTGAGTCTGTGTGCCCATACATCAGCAGTCCCAGTGGAACCAGGTGTACTAAATGGAGGGGGTGTTCTGTTTCTGAGGCGAGGCAGACTGTCTCCAATGAGACCTCTTATCACACATAAACTCTCAAGAGCTAGTTTATATAGCTTGTCATCCTCAGCCTGTGTATGTGTCTGCACAATACAGTCTATGCTCTGCAGTCACATTGTCTGTGACAGAGTGGTGTCAAACAGATTCTTCATCCGTGCTCTGTTCTTAAAACTGTACACATCACTAACCAAAGCTTATCAACTGGGAGGAGGTGGGGTTTATAACCTGTACAGCAGCCAGCCACCAGGGGGCAATTAACATGTTTTGGTCTCACTTGTGCAGAGCTGTCATGTCATCCATCTTTATATACAGTCTATATATTAATTTATCAGATACAGATTTAACAGTCTTAACTTTAATCAAAGGTATTACATTCAAAACATAAAGTATTCAGCATCTGCTGATGAAAAACAAAACTAGTTGTTAATTAGCATGTATTAAATGAGGAAATAAAACTGGTAGTTAGCATAATTTCAAAAGCATCAGAGTAGCTGGCATTAGCTTACCAGCAGTGACAGCTTTGACAAAGGCAACTAAGCTAAAAGTGATGCAGGGTAGGTCCCTTTTTCTACCACTGGATGTGGTTATTTTGTATCTTAAGTTGCTTGAGAGCCCTCCTGTTAGCTATAATGGTAGCGTCTCATGTAATAAAGAGTCTGACATGGCTACTTGTGTGTTTGACTTTCCCTTTTACAAGACCAGGTTTAAATAGCGTCTAACTTTAAAAGAATATTGTCAAGTATAGAGCTTGCCATCATCCTGCTCTGCTGACCTGTTTACTTACTGGTGCACCACTGCTAATTTGCAAATAGCAAATTGAGTCAGATAGTAGGTACACCAAGTCTTAAGAGTTAAAGTCAAACACAGTCATGTCAGTGTTTCATTTCCTCTTTATCATGGACTTATGATCATTTGGACATATTGAGATGACTTCATTATTTCTAACCAAAAGACGCCTCAGGGCCTATTATTTAACTGTACACAAACAGTTAAACCTTCGAGGAGACAAACACCACTTTATCAGCTTTGATTCAGTCCATGTAAAAAAAAGAAAAAAAGATTACAATACTCCCTGCACCACCACATCTGACTGACTTCACACACTGTTAGTCGTGCACAAGCTGCTGCAAATTAAAGGGAGGATGCAATCCAGGGTAACAGCAGGACTAAGAGACCCATGAAGGGAAAATAAATAACATGGAGGAAAGAGTGCATGAGTAAGACAGACAGAGATAAGCTGTGAAATCGGTTTACTTTTAAATTGGAGTAGGAAGGAGAGAGCGGTGTATCACATAGCTCCAAATGCATCACCTAGTACGCAGTTTAGTGCTCATCTTGAAACCCCTGCACCGCTATATGCTGATTGTTTTGTGTTTCCAGCAAAATTCTGACATCTGTTATCATAAACAAGCATGTGTACTATAAAGGCACATTTACAATAACAAAATGCTGTGACTGTTTTGTTTTTAGTTTGACGAGGAGGTAAATAACAAGTGCCACTATTTGACATAGAGACAGAATGCAACACATTATACTAAACTATGCCCACTGGGAGGGAAACAATGTCACTTTGTACTGCAGGGACGGGCCTCCTTATTGGGTCTTCTAGACAAAAAATTACAAATGCACATCTGCGCCACCAAATGCACATCAATTGATCATTACCTAGTGTAGCAATCATCCACATTTTGGCTGCTTTTTAGCTAACATTCCAGTCAATAATGCTAAATAAATGTGATGTGTGTTTTTGCATACAAATACAAAGCAAATATGTATAATGATTACTTTGGCCAGTGGCTCTGTGCACAATACTCTTAGCTAATCATTTGCAAGCAAAAAGCTAAACACTTTATCAACCAGATCAGCACCAGTTGTGCTTGTAAAAATGTTAGCAAGGTAACAAGCTAAGCTCAGCCACCTAGCTGTAATTTAGAATAGTTTTTTGAATAGTAAAGAATAGAATAACAAAAGAGTATTGAAATTCTTATGTATAGAACCTCTAAGATACCTTAAAATATGATGAAGTAAAATGTAAACATCTAGAACAAAAACAAGAGCAAAAAGGATTTTACCGTTTTTACCTTTTTTGTGTGTGCTAGAAATGAATTCCACTTTAGGTCAGTTTTTTATCTGCACTGTCTTGCTGAAGACAAATCAAAAGCGGAACCTTCTCCCTCCTGAATTCCTGTCAATGTGTCATTCCTTTTGGCTCTGAAAATTCACTTCTGATGGCAGACTAAAGCTCTGTGGTCATCCCTGTAGGGTCTGCGTAAGCCTGGCTCAGGCGGACTGATTTTCTGTCCTCTCTTGGTGACCACGCGTCACTTTTGTCAGCTTGTGTCTAATAGGAGGCAGAAGCCCATCCTGGGATAAGGCAGAAAGAGAATAAGATGCTGTCTCTGAGGAAGAAATCTGCCCCAGGCCTTCATTTAAATCCTGTTTGGCACCAGCTACTGAAACTTAGCAATACATAACAATACCTTCATTAGGCTAAAACAGTCACACGGTGGTTGCTTCTTTGTCCTTACAGACGGGAGGAAGTGGCCTGAAACATATTCTGCTCTCTCTGGGTGCAAGATCCTAGATGTTAATGGTCAGTGTTCAGTAAGGATGTCAACCAATCAGAAGCAGCCATTTAGAAAACAGTTACAAAAAAACTCTGAAAAGCAGAAGTACAACTGCAGAGTAAATTTAGCGTCTTTAGGAGAAAGCAAAGAGCACTAGAATGCAAAATAAAATAACTAGAAAGCTGTTCAAACCGTATGGCCTGCCAACTTCTTCTCTGCCGTTTGTGATGCATGTTGTCGTCCGCAGATCAGTGCAATAGCATAAAACTATTAACTAGGTGTAGAAGTATATAGTCACAAAAAGTCTAAAACTCTAAGACATAAGTGAATACAGGCCCATTAGATCAGTATATAGCAGTGATGCCTCAAAGCCTTGAGAGATGTGCAGTTCATTCATCTGAAGGAGCTGCCTTTACTCCTCATCCCTCTATTTTCTACTTTAAAGCTGAAGGGTACTCAAAGGCAGTGTTGTTAAAATGGCTTCTCAAATCCACAATTAAACTGCAGGACACACACACCTCTGTCCTTCACAACAATGTGCCTCTCTCTCTTTCACCTTCATGCTCCTTAGAGGAGTTTTGACCACCCAAGGACAGGAAGCTTACAGGGCTGTGGACATCTGCTGTAGGGACACACATACACTGCCCCACACAGGCCACACACATTGCATTACAACAAACAATATTGTTCAAACAGAGCTAAAGGAAATTGTGATGAGTGATACAGTGCACCGTTGTATCACCAAAAGGTGCATGAATAGTCATTTTGCATGTTTGTATGCACTTTTAGAGTTTCATGTTTCATTTCACACTACTATTCCACCACAGTTTGCACTGATGTGCTGATGCAGTGGCAGAAGGAGATGATTTTACGACCCCCACCCTACCTCCTTACATGGACTTTCTTGTCACTCTATCATACCATGATTGGGTGACCAATGTTCTGTCTGATCAAACACAGCATGGAAACACACAACTAGCTCATAATGCAAATTGGTGCATGCCAATGCATAATAATAATAATAATAATAATAATAATAATAAAATGCATAATTACTGCAACCAAAATAAGATTAAATATTGTGAGTTTTTCATACATCCTGGCACAACATCACGTTGTTTAGGGACGACTAAAACGTGATGAAAGGTCAAAGTATTCTACGTGTCTAAGTGTCAACGACTGCAGTTTCTTCTGTAGCCTTTAGGGAGGTGATCCCTATGGAAGATGTTAAAATGGCTAACTCTACAGAAACAAAACATGCTTCTATTCTGGTACAAAAAACATTTTCTCTGTTAAAAGTTCCTTTTTGTGACTTTTTGTTTAATACTTACAATTATGGGTGTGACCACAGCACAAGCTACTTGCTTCTGTGGCTTCTCACCAACCTCTGCTACACTTGCACTTTGCCTGTATTGGGAGTCAAGGTGGACTTTGACACTGTCCCCGTGGCAATGGTATCTCTCTCTCTAAAACAAAAAAACCTTTATTCATTGTTATATATGTTAAATCTAGCTTTTCAGGACATTGGCCTTTTTTGCTCTCAGCTATGTATTTCACAGACAACAAAAGTCACAAACACACCCTCAGGTCAAACTGCATGTCAGAGGAAGAAGCACAGAAATCTGGCTTACTGCTTTGCATCAGAGCAGGACACAGTCAGTGAGGCACAGGCTCATGATTCAGTCACTAACAGAGAGCCTGAGAACAGGAAGCAGCTCATGCTTTGATATAACTTCATCAGTAAGATGAGGCCGCTGTCGTGACTGAAATCGACACACTCAAGTATTCTCAGTCTCTTTCTATCACACTGTGTTAAAAGCATCATTACTACGCTCATTTAGCCAAGCGAAAGACTGCAAAGCACAATTTCACAGAAACAGGACAAAAAATGCCCCATGGTGGTGTGCTGGGTAGAACTGTAGCAATCCTATTGTATCTGATCTCATTTCACAGCCCTCACAAAATAAGATTTCCTCCCAACTTCTGCAAATGATAAACATCAAGATGTGAAGGAAAACTTTAAGAGAATTGTCATGAGGATGAGGAGGTGAGGCATATAAGCAGCTTTACTAAAACTGCAAATAAACAATACTCTACTCATTCTTATTACCTACATTGCTTTTAATTTAAACAGACGTGAAAACGGGTCAGGAGTGAAAAAGGTGAGAAGGGTGCATGAAATATATGAGCGGGCTAAAATGATCACATATCATATAAAAATTCATTTGGATCGTGTTTAATGAACACAATTAAATTAAAACATTTATCAAATGTACAAAAGTATGGGCAAACTAGTCAAGTCTGAACATAGAAAATTTTTAACTTCCTAGATGCCTTTTCCTGCATTCTGATGGATTTTAACAGGTCGTTAAACACCTATTTTACCTACAGTTGTAAACCCTTAGTTTACCGTCTTTGTGAGAAATCTCCTTAGTTGTGATTTAAGCTGGGAGCACACAAACACAAACAAAGAACTTTCTTCTCGCTCTCTGAGCGCCTGTTTGGCAGCTCTCGCAGCCTGTTCTAAACACATGGCCCGGGCAGAACTTTTTCTCTCAGTGCTGTGCGAGAACAATTGTGTGATTGGTCGGAATTTAGTGGGCGTGATAAATGTGGTGAAGCGCACGAGCTTCTTCAGGTGCAGAACACAGACAAAAGGAGGAAGTACAACGACGATGGACAGTTTAGATGAGCAGCTGGCAAACAGCTCCTGGAAGGAGAAACACGGCACACAGAGGAGAGTGTCTGTCCAAAAGGTGGCGATAAAAATTAATCCCAGTTTTGATCACAGCGTTACAGTGGCTCGATGCACACATTAAACACCGGGAGACGGAATGTATTATTGCAGACAGTCATCCACACGTTCACAGAATTAAATTCACACAGATACACTAATCAGATACACTAATCTTCTATCGTCAGCTAAATGAGAGACAGAGGTCTGACTCCGTGTGGCGGTTCACGTCCGTAATAAACAAAGATCTTTAACAGTAAAAGGTCTCAGTCCTGCGATCTTGCACGTGGGACGTTGGCATTATAGAAGATCTTTGCAGCTCCAAAGCAGTCAAGCACAGTAATCACAGAACGTGACTTTTTAAGCACCTCTCCTTAAAAACATATCGCCTGTTTTTGCATTTTTTAATAATTAAGGCTATATTGGGCATTGTGACCACTTTAAGTGAGACTGTTCTTCTTGTTTCCAAGGATTTTTTTGGATTCTTTTGAGAATACAGCTGAGAAAAAAACTGCATCAAAGCTAGCTAATTTATCAGATCTATTTACCAGATCAAGCCTGGAAGTCTGTGAAGCATTGAAAGCTAGCAAGTTGCATTTTGCATCTTTGTTACCATATTTATAGATGCCTTATTAGTCTTTGTAAGGAAAATATGCAAATATGAGCCAAATTATCACTTCTTTCCACACCTAAAACAAAACACTAGAACCTCCCTACAGGACACTGATTGGTCTAAACCACCATTGGTTTTACTACAAACACATACCATACATAAAGCCTTGCAAGATGTAGTCTGTAGGAATCCGTAGAAGTTCTTGTGATCTTGTGTATGTTGTGAAAATTCAAGCCGCTGCGCAAAAAAACAAAACATTAGGTGGTTAGATGGTTAGAAAGCTAAAGCTGAGCTTTGCATACTGAGACAAACAGATCTATTCACAGATGGTGATATTCAAACATTCAAATTTAAGAAAGACTCATAGACATGCGATCAGTTATTTTTTCTTGGCATTGTTAGTTGGACCAGCTGTCTAGCTTGTCTTTGTCTGGCAGCTATGACGCTAGGCAGCAAGCAGACCACAACCCTACATCCTCCATCTTTTATATCATGCAGATGGTCAGCAAGATGCTTAGTTGTGTTTGTCTGAGACACACTTGACATTATGCATGCACAGATGAGTGTGTCTCTGTTTAGGGAGTTGTGTGTTGAGGTACCAGAATTAAGCCCCTCCTGTCAAGCACTGCTGTGCAAAGTCGCCCCTTGAAAAGCAGCAAAAATACTTGACCTTTGATGATGACAAGTAAAATGATTATTTTGCATTCAATCCAAATGTCTTTCTGACTGTAAACTATGTATGTGACCCCACCTTGGGCTTTCTGTCATTGTTAGAATACTTAAATTCACAGTCTAAAACAGCAGGTAGGGACTTGAATCAAAATGTCAGTTCAGTGATTGTGAGCCTTTGCAAAAGTCTTTATGATCAGAGGAGAGCAGGGAAAAACGCATTCACACACGTTTTCCCCTGCTCTCCTCTGATCATGATTTATGTATGTGTTCGTTTAGAGGCTGACCTTCACAGTAGGGGCCGCTCTGTGGATTTTAAGAATCTAACATAACTGTCTCAATCTGGAGTCATGCATACTTTGGTGTAGAAAAACAAAAACAATGGCTTGTGTTCAGGAAAACTCAATTTTAGGAATGTTCTAAGGGCTTAGAATATAGCATGAACAACAACAGTGTTTTCCCTATTGTGATATTTACTAAGGGAGAAGCTATTTCGCTGTCAATCCAGAAGGCATGCTACAACATTGTAACTACAATGAAAATGGCTTTTTTAAAACAAGCAGAGAATGTGTTTTTTTCTAAGAAGTCCAGCAGCAAGGACAAAGAAGAGACAGTAAAGAGAAACTGATGCCAGATTCAGGGTATGCCTAGAAGGAGCCTAGCTATGCACATCAGGTACATATTTCTGTGTTATTTGTGTGCTTCTTTCTATGGGTTTTTCTCAAAGTTGCATGCATGGGTATCAATAGGTACACCTATCAATTGATCCAATACCTTCTATAAGATCAACAAATTGCATGTATTTTCCTAGCTGGTGGCTGATGCTATTTTACCAGAGACCACTTCTTCTTTGGTGATCTAAAACCTGGCACTGTCTTTTTGTTCCATCTCCAGCCTGACCTCAAGTCCTACTAGGACTATCTGAGCACCGCCTGTCCAACTGGATTTGTGAAAGATTACAAGTTTAACCAAAAGTTTCAAGATAGCTCAATGTAACACAGTAGACATGTTAATAATCATTTAAAAAACATACGAATAACAGACTTCTTCGTTGTCAAATGCTTGATCTGAACTATACTTGCTGTTCAGTGCATTAATGGTTTGGTTTCTGCACCTTTTTATTTTTTCCTTATCCTTATTAAAAAAAGATGTATCTTGCAAATAAAATGCTGTGCTGTTCTACTTAAAAATTAACCCCTCCGTAGTCAAAACCTAAAAAAGGGCCCTCTGGGCTACTGGTGTACTTGTGACCTTTCTGAGACTGTGTGTATGTTAAGTGAGCAGATTTAGGGTTATTCTGCACAGTGCAGCCAGGTCATGGCAAAAACCCACCCGGTGGGACAGAGGGTTAGAAATCCAGTATGGAAATCAGTATTGAAAAGAAAAACCAGTATCGAAACATCTTTATGTACGTTTTCCTTTTGCCTTGTCTTGCTGACAGTGACTGTCCAATTTGTCCAATTCGATCCATGTCATAAATCTTATGTTTTTTTTCTAAATTATTGTAAAAGAAAAGTGCTTATATGTCTCATTAGCTTTAAGTGGAAAGTCGGTAAGTCAGGTGCAAAAAATAAATAAATCAGGAAATGGCAATTTATTCCCCTGAAGTATAAGGACAAAGGCCAAAACTTTCAGGATACAGAATAACTACTTTAAAAGTACTATCCAGTTCTCTGAAGGTGAAAGTGTATGTTTAGAAGACACCACAGAAAGCCAATATAAATGGAGTACACTTTTGATTTCTCCTGGAAGGTTTTTATGATCGCACCCTGAATGAAATTTGATAGAAGTAGAAAAAAAGAGAAATTTTGAGAGACTTTCTGACCTTCAAAACCACTGCAAGAAGTAGGTGTTGATGTGTGACTATCATTTTGGTGAAAAAAGTTTTAAAAATGTAATTTTGCTTGAGACTTTTAGACCCTGTGGAACCAGGGCGCCAAAAAGAAGTCTTTCTTGTTAACACAAATGTCACTAGACCTTGAAAATAGTGGCCACTTCATTAAGTACACCAGTTCAGCTACTGATTAGTGCACATTCTTATCAGCTTACCATGGTGGAAACACCATTTAGTCATTTAGACAGGTGGAAGATGATCTGCTGAGGTTCAAAGTGAGCATCAGAATAGGGAAGAAGGGGGAATGAAGCGACTTTAAACGTGGCATGGTGGTAGGTCCACGTGGTAAAAACTGCTCATGTACTGGCTTATTCAGTGTTTCTAAAGAATCTCTTGTTGATCACACATTCCTTTTTATTAGACTTTACAAAATGGTTGGGCTCACCTTTTAATTTAAAATAATTGTATGCTACCCCTGATGGCTCAGGACCCACTAATGAAATCCTTTTTGCAGCTTAACCAGGACAAAAACTACTATCAAAGTGCCATCTAGCTTTCTGAAGGTAAAAAAGTTATACAATCTTTCATTATTAAATCTGTAAAGCCAATGGCATACAGCAGCAGAACAGCACACCAAGTCCCACTCCTGTCACCTAAGAATGGGCAACTAAGTCTACACTTCACACGGATTCATACAGACTTCCACCGTCACCAGATTTAAGTCCAGTAGAGCATCTTTTGGGATCCACAACAGCAACTGTCTGATGTCATCATATCATCAATATAGAGCAAGATCTCTGAGGAATGTTTCTAACATCTTGTTAAATTTCACCAATAATGAGGGCAGTCCAGAAGGCTAAAGGGACCCAACCTGGTACTAGCAAGGTGTACATAAAATAGTTGTATAAACAGCAAGAGTGAAATCAAAAGAAATAGGACATTGTCACCAATTATGACCTATCACCTACAAGGTATTCCTGTACTCAGCATCCTGATCCTCAACGCTTTGATTAATTGACTGTGCTTCCAAACCACTAACATGCAGGCAAGTGCTGCGGCCTGTCAATTAAAAGAAGTAACAACAAACACCTTTAAAGCTGCACATGGTTTAAGTTAATTAACAAGAAGACTAAAACCAAATAAAACAAAAATGTTTTATTAAATAACTTTAGTTCAAAAAGAGATCATGCACCTAACATGCACTCTGGGGAGGACTCTAGTTGACACAAATTCATGCACGTTAAATAGGCATGAACTGCCTATCTTCACACCGTTGAAAAGAGAGTTACTTTGCATTTAAGTTGAAAAAAAGTAGTCATATTGGACTATTCTGATATGGATGAATCCACCAACAAGAGGAGTGTGGTGGCTGGGAGAAGTATGACTTCATGCACACTGTGGCTGACTTCATCAGGACTCGGAGAAACACATCTATTATCTGTGTGTTTGTGTCCGATCATTAGGGAACAATAGTGGGTTTTCAAGTCCCCTTTGCCAGTTAAACAGAGAACCATTTTTCTAAAGTGCAGTCAACACACACACACACAACTACTGTATCATTACAGTAGCACACAACCCACTCAAATCACTCGACATGAGGTGAGAGCAGAGCTGTGCTGACAAATACTTTTGAGAGCAGGTTCTTTGTATGCTCCGCCTTCGAAGTAAAAGCTTCCCAGCAGACTGCGGAAGGAGTCAAGTCAACTGCCATGATTTATTTAAGCATAAAGTTACAAGAATGTCAGACTGACCAAATGAATTGCAAGTGAAGGACCCTGTTCCTCTGTGTCCTATAAATGTATGATCAAACCCATGGGCATAAATTAAGAATAAATGAGAACAAAGAATGACCTTTCATTGGAGTGACAGCTAAGTTCCTTACACGCATTTGTAGACCGACTGTGTCACAGCAATGCAGGACGGCTGTCCCATTTTTAAGGCTCCTGCAATTGCAGCTGAAAAAATGTGTCCTTTTCCCTGGTATTGAGTGATGCATCAGGTGGATCCTACACAGCTCACATCCCAGGATCTCAAGCGCCACACCATGATATCAAAGCCTATCTGGTCAGCCTGGATTCAGTCAGGTCTTAGACACTCATGTGTACAATACATGTAGGCTTGAGCTAAGTACAGCAAATAAAAGTTGGACCTGAAAAGTTAATCAAACCATTAGCTGATTGACTATCTACAATTATAACACAATGGATTAGTTATTTCAATCATTTTGTATCTTGCTTGTTTGTTCTATCAAGTGTTAGGATTAGATAATCATTAGTCATTAATGGTATTTAACTGATGGCTTAGAGAGAAAAACAATTGATCAATTAGTCAGGAACAGAACAGACTGAGTAGCCCAGCATGAAATATAATATTCAGGAACGGCCTGCACCTGGTTCAGCTCAGGAAAGAGCTGTACTGATAGCACCATGGTGCTTAAACTGATGCATTTGCTGGATATAGGCAAATATAAGATTATGATTTAAAAATAACAATATGCAGAATAAACTAAATCATCAACACAAAGCAGCACATGTGCTATTCTGCCTCAGTCTTGTTGGTCTGTGTGTGTGTCTGCCTTAGTGCTGCCTCTCAATAGCCATCAGCAGCCCCTCTGACTTCCTGTCCTGGCTGCTGAGAGGACTGACATAGCTGACCTCAGCCTGTTCCCTGGGTGGAATAAGGTCACTGGGGCACACCCCTTGGGCCAGTAGATAGACAGCCATGCCATTGAGTATGTATGTGGTTGTATATGTATTTCAACCAATACAATCTTAGAGGGCACTCTAAGATTCTAAGCCAAATAAACTCGATCAAACTTCAGAAACCCTCATCAATATAGCTGATCTATGGACCTACTGCAGGACGCTTAACTCTAAAATGCACTGTTGACATCAGGTTCAAAATAACACTAAGAAAAGTGCTAAGAAAAGAAATACAAGCCAGGAGAGGGAAAATACATTTAAATCACATTACAAATTATTATTTTTTTTTATTATTAACTAATCAAAAATCATGACTGCCACTAAAATACACAATGTTCTACAATACTTGCAGGATTCTTGTGACTTTCCGTGTGTACTGCGGCATAAATATCAAATGAATCAAACACAGGCACTTCTAGTGTTTCAATTTTGTACTGAAAAGAGCTGATTTGCAGCTCCAAAGTGGATTTTCTAAACTACTTTACTGTAATGCTGCCAGATACAACCCTGTTTGTCTCTGTGCACACACAGCATTGAACAAGTCAACAATAAAATAGATAAGTTCATGCATCCATTCTATTTGGATGAGCCCAGGGCTCTCCTGAGACCCCAACCCAGACGGCGTGACCTGTGAGTCAGGCATCAGTGGATCCTGGTACCTGGATCCTGTGTACCCACAGGTATCTACTGATCCCTGTGGGTACCACGCTTCATATGTCACAACACACACATCCAGTAAATGACAGACAAACACTAAAATGTGAAATATAGGGTTACCTTAATGCATGAGGCACATATCGTCTTTTCAGGACAATTCTCATACTAAATCTGCCCAGTTTAGCCAACCATGATGGACTTGTGCTCATTGTTATTTTATATTTTATATTTTATTTTACTATTATTTATTATTTTACACAATAACGATTCTGTTAAATGCAGAAATTGCTGCATACCATTTCATTCTGCCATTCCTCTAATTTACAGCAATCCAGTAAAATTTATGTTATTCTAAACCTTTAAAGTTAAGACACACACAACACATAAGGACTTTAAATTTTATCTATTTAGCCACTCTTCGACAGGGTATGTAGGAGCTGGAGCCTCTCCCAGATTTCACTGCCCACGAGACAGGGTACGTCCTATGTAGGCAAATTTGAAATTAATTAAATTTGAGAAATTTGGGATTTGATACTTAAATTAGTTTGAATAGTTTTGTTCAGTAAAATTATATTCATAACTTCTGTGTAGTAGTTAATTATTGAACAGCAGCTGACAATGACATTTTAGCCTATGAGTCACATCTCTGAATTATTTTTACCGGTAATCAAAGTATTGTTTGAAGGTTAATGGTGAGGACATCGTGGTAATAGCTACAATTGATGACATGAAGTCATAAAGAAAAATGTATGACCACTGTTACGTGTAGTATGCTGCAAAGGTCATGGCATAACATAACTTGTACTAACTTTAAAATGTCAAATGGCCCTATGGGGAGGATGGGGAGTGGAGGGTCTTGTGCCCCCATGGACGGGGTTACTCACTAGATTGGTTAGCCAGGAATACCAGAGGGATTTAACATGGAAGCTGCTAGGCACAATAAAACCACAGAGCTAATCACTTTTTGCAAACAATTTTAGAAATCCAATGACTACTCAAATTGACTTTCTTCATACTAGAGACAGCCTAGAACATCACATCAGCCACTACTATAACCACAGGGATATGTCAAGCAACACACCCTAATGAGACGGATGCCCCAAAAGACCTCTTCAACTGACACAAGTCATCTACAGATGACTAATCACAGGCAGTGTAACATACTAAGACAATATGACTTAAAAGACCTTTGCATTGATTATTAAATTAAAAATAAAATGATGATTTAGTTTTGTTTAACCAACAACCACATAAATGATTCAACAAGCTCCGGGTAAAGCTTTCGTAGTTCACCAGATGTTTACGAACAGCTTTTGTACGCGACCCAGATACTGTCCCCTAAAACCAGAAGTATGAAGTTGCTAGCAGGATAGCAGCATTTGCATTCCCACCTGAGCTGGATATTAGCTGAATATATGGATATTACTGAATATTACTCCAGATATGGCCCAAATCCTGTTCTAGCCAGATTGATTACACAAGTGTGAACGGGGTCTTAAGAATCTTGATCATGTGGCATACTCTAATAGCATTTCTCATGTACCTCAACTCTTTTTAGCAGCAAAATAACAATAAGACAATAAAATGTACTACGGTTGTGGGGAATTTTTGTTAGGATTTAAAATGCAAAGAAAACCCTCACACACACATTTTGGTTCCTCGTTCTGACTCGTAGTGTGTGTGGAATGGCTCACCACCTGGCTGCTGGTGTGTAGGCGGATATATTTACATAAAGCGCACTTATTAAAGATTTCAGGTCAGACAATATTAATGCTCAGTGAGACATTCAGCATTTGTGCAAGTACCAAATGTTAAGAATGGGAAATTGCAGCTTATATCTAGCGAATGAAGCACCAGACTTTGTGACTACATTAAGAAATATAGAGAATATGGACCGTGGACAGTATGTGACAAAGTATATGCAGACTCAAAGATGCAGTGTGGATATCTGAGCCTTGATGCACCCAATTAAGTGTCACGTGATGACTCTAGAAAGATACCAGGCCATAAGAGTCAGATTATTTGAAAAAGACAGAAATGGATGTTTGGGTTATTTTATCACCCCCCAGGACTGATTCTGCATCCTGTCTGTGCTCACATTACCCTTACTCTGTGGTAAAGTGAGACTTTTGTGTCAGGATCCTAAAACTGCTAAAATCACTTTCAGTTTGAATTTAACACCTTATCACCCAGTTAAAAATAGACTATATGCAATGCTTTTATTAAAATAATAAGATTATAAAACGTGAAATAGAGCAGAATAGTGGTGCAGTGTCACCTCACAGGATTTTATCTGGTTTGGACCTGTATATGTGGAGTTTCCATGTTCTCCCTGTGGCTGTGTGGGTTTTCTCTCAGAAATGGATGGGGAGATTTACCGTCAGGATGGTAGACTGTGGCAGAAGTAAAGCATCTACAGATCTCAGAGAGGAGTGCAGAAGAGAAGCATCATGGAACTTTTTAACAAGAAATCCACCAATGCAGATGAAAGAGCAGTCATCCAACCACCACCCCCACATTTAAAAAACACTTGTTTGGTCTGGCAGTGGAACTGCTACCTTAACTTTGTGCAATCAGTGTGTGTGTGGGCAAGCGCGCCATATTGGCATGAACTTGGGGCTGTGCGTGATAGGGAGCAGGAAAGCCTAACAGTGCAATTTAACCTACAGTTACGTATATTTTGTAAGCAGGATGGAGCTCTACACTTAGGAACAACTCCTCACTGGTTAATGTGTTCTCAGAGGGTTACCTGTGCAGCTCTGGTACATTATCAGTGTAATAGCTCTGTGCTGCCGTCCTGCTATTAGTAGTCTGCAGCGTTCTTCCGCACAGCGCTTGACTGAGTTTTAATTTGGACTCAGGCTGTTGGATGGCTTCTATCTACAGCCTTAACACATAACACATCCCTTAACACATCCCAGACACCAGGAGCCTTCCGGCCAGTCATCTCCACAAATTCATACAGGGGAACACACAGGGAACATAATGTGGGGCTTCACATTAATACACAATTCTATAGCAAAAAAAGTATATTACCAATGATGGAAGCATGTTTGCCAGGTTATAAGCAGTATGCTGCTTTAGCATTGCTTTAGTCTGTAAAGCAGCACTATGTATGTTAGTGTGTCTGGTTTTTAATGACCGGTGACTGAATTCCCAGTGCTTTGCACACTATCCAGCCGGTGATCCTGAAGGACAAACTGGAGCAGACAGGGGTGGACCACCTGCTGTCAGAGTGGATCAGGGACTACCTCACAAACCGACCAGTTTGTGAGAGCCCAGATCTGTGTGTCTGACCTGCTCACCTGTAGGACGGGTGCCCCTCAGGGGACTGTCCTGGCCCCCTTCCTCTTCGCCCTCTACACGTCAGACTTCAGACACAACACTGACGGCTGTCAGTTTCCCCATTGTGGGACTAATAAAGATATACTTAATCTTAATTCTTAATTTGCAGCAGACTCAGTCATTGTGTGCACAGGTGCTATATGAGACTCTAAATCTAATAAATTTCAGAAACCCACATCCTCCTTGTTCCATTTAAAGTGAGCCGTCACCCACCGTAACTTTGTACTAATAATGACTCTGCACTATTTAGTAGACTGACGACAAACCTCATATAGTTTTAATTAATTTGATGTGTGTGTCCACACATATCCACATAAAAAAACTGAAAACTCTGTAGTATATATCACAGGCCTGTTAGAGGTGCTGCAAGGTTACCACAGAAATGCGACAAAAACAGAAAAGGATACATGAGGCATGCATACAAATCTCACGCCGCCATTGTCGGAGTGAACACATTGAATAAGGTAACTATTTAAGGGAAAATAGCATTTTGAAATCTATTCACTCTGGGACCCAGTTTCCAAAATATTGTGTATGCCTAAAACACTAAATTTAGGTCAGGTTAAGCAGCAAAACAGCCTCAAACCAAGATACCACACCATGTTTCACAGATGGGAACGCAGTGTTTTCTTAGATTTTTGGAGAGCTCTGACTTTCTCTTTGCATTTCCGCCATGCAATGTTCTCCTGATGGATTCATGAACATTAAGATTAGTCAATATGTGAAATAATTTCTAGGTCATATTTATACAGAAATAGAAAAAATGTACCACATAGTATGTAGTGGATTACTGTGTGTGTGTTTGTGGGAAAAGGGCAGTAAGTGAATGAGGCAACAGACAAGGCTTTTAAGCATTCAGCCAGTACAAAAACAAGTACCTCATAATAGTGTACACTCTTGAAAACCCACTAAACACTGGCTGAATGATGTTTTACAGGGGTTATTTAAAGGTTATTTCATTATAAAAGCAGTGAATTAGATGTTAGTTCATTCAAGGTTCTTTTCATTCCTCAAGAGTTCTGAGTGTGATTACTGGTGCCCATGTACATATTATTTTTTGAATTCTCCTCATGCACAATGGGCCTGCTTCACCTTGCCAGCTATTGATTTAAAAATCTAAAGGAGAAGAAAAATGCAGTGAGCATAGTTCAGCTTCCTCTACTTTCTCTTACTCTCCATCTCATAAAATATTACAGGCTAGTTTCTTCAATTCTAAGCTCTTGTCTTGATCATTCTGTTTACATTTTTTTGATATACCACAATTATATGATGTATATATATATATATATATATATATGATATAATGATCATAAATTGTTTTGTATCTTCTATAAAACAACATAAAAACAACTGTATCTCATGAAATGTTATGTTTGCATGTACATATATCCTTTTCTCCACACACGGGGGTAGGTGGGACGTATACTTGACGGTTCATGTTTCACTGCAATCTCTCCATCCTGCCGCCACGATTTCGAGCTCTTTGTTGAAAATCTATACCTCGTTGGAAAGCCACTGCCCTAAGCTATTGATTGCCGGCTTGTTTGACCATACAAAAGGATCGAGGGCCTGTCCAGAGCCAAAAGAAACCAATGAGCGACTATATCAAATGAAGCACCTCCCCCTACTCGTACACTTGTATTTTCAGCCCATTATATTTGATGCTGAATCTGATGCAATGGATGTATAGCCAATAAAACTTCTGTCATGGGGATGTCCCACATGAAGGGGTTGTGGCAGGAGGGTGGGCTACACACCTACGCATAAACATGAACAATGGATGCTGGCTGTCCGTGCGTACACGCGTAACACTGAGAGTGAGCGTATATATCTACATATTGTGGTAACTCCAGCGACCAGAGAAATGGCGAAATGCACACAAAAGAAGAACTACACCGTTGAAGAAGTTATCGATGAGTGGACAAGAAGGGAAAGCGACTTTTCTGACGAGGACGTGTCGGACGCAGAAAGTTATGTGTCGTCTGTTGACTCGGTGGAAGAAGATATGTTCATTGAAGGAGGAGATATAGTCCTTAACAAGTAAGTGTAACTTTTATACATGTTGCAGTTTTATAAACAGAATGTAGACGTTTCGAAGAATTAGTGTGTGGGGGAGGTTTGCACTTTTACTATTCCTCTACAACAGGGGTGTCCAAACTACGGCCCGCGGGTCGGATTTTCTATGGCCCGTGGCTTCTATCTTAAAATGTGTTATTTTTGGCCAACAGGCAATTCTTATTTTTGTTTTTAACTCATTGTGTAACGTTTGCATCATGATTCTCTGAGCAGAACATTATCCCTCTCTCTCTGCATCGTGGTGCGTCACGCGGTGCTGCAGGGCTTGGTTGTTGGTTCCAGCTACGCAGAGGGCTCCGAAGGTGCAAAACACCGGTTCAGAACTTCGACACAATTCACTGCGAGACTAAACATGCTTCTGCATACAACCTGCTATCGGAGAGCGTCTGTACAAGGGACGTTCTCCAAAACTACGGAGCCCCTCTGTGACATGGTAAAAGAAATAAATTGTGGCCACGAATAACGTGCGCACTAAATATTGTTATTATTAGTTGTAGTATAGTAGCCCTATTAGAGCGTCCCTCTCTGGGGAACGTGCCGGAGTACTGGGGGGCTCCAGGAGCGCAGGGGAGTGGAGCGGAGCGTCCCTCTCCTTGTCCATCGTGTCGCTCCCTGCTGCCCGGTGCGGGCAGGAGCGGGCAGCAGGGAGCGATGCTGGAGCCATTAGAGAAGTTAAAGCGACATGATGGAGAGGGAGAGGGACGCTTGTTGCTCCCTGCTGCCCGGGGAGGCTGCGTCCTGTCCGGCAGCCTGCTCGGGCCTTTTTACCGGCGGCTGGATACAAGCAACTCCCCAGAAATGAGAACATGCGACTTAGTTTGTGTCGTGTGAGCAGACTGTTATAAACTGTAATGTTTTACATCGCCGGACATCTCACGCTGTTGCAGGCACCCTCTCTGTATAATGCCCTCTTGCCATGGCACAAGTCCTTGTGGTGTGTTAAAAAACTCAGTAAAGTCTTTCCTTATAGTTTAGTGGGCGGGCCGTATGAGGAGTTCTGCACACACGCGTCTCGCGGAGTATGGTACCTCAGTGCGGAAAAGACCTTTTTTTGTATCTCTTACCACCCGTGGAGCGCGTTCTCCGCTCTTTGTCTCGCGGAGTATGGAAAAGCCTTGACTCCGTCATTCAGTACACATCTGTCGTAAGGCACGTCATCACGTTTTTACGTCTCGTTGCCATGCACTGCAAACCTGTGTAAACATTAAATTACAGACCCTTTGAGATCAGCACTAAATGACTCCCACCTGGTCTACCTGACATTTTACTGATGTCTGCTGCTCCTAAACCAGACCTGCCACATATGATCAGATCTCACCTTCACAGTAGAGTCAATAACTTGCCTGTTGCTCTGTTATCACAACCACACAGTTTCTGAAAGTTTTAAATTTATGCTGTGTATTCATATACATTTTCTGATCTGTTCATCTGAATGCTAAGATGTTATTTTGTTTGTTGTGTAAGATATAACATATTACAAAACAGCATACACAGTTTTTATTGTTTAAAATAATGACATCGGGGACTGTTGGCCCTCGGAGAGTTTCGCATTATCGAATCTGGCCCTCCCCGAAAAAAGTTTGGCCACCCCTGCTCTACAAGTAGTTGTGGAGGACTGATTTGTGCGGTGATCCAGTTGTTCTGTGAATGAATATCTGATATATACATACAGACATACATATGTCTATAGTTATTTTGTGTTATATATTTTTTTTTGCATTTTTAGGCAAACACTGTTCTATTTTGTTTACCTGTGTGGGTCCTTTGTTCTGTTTTGTTTACCTGTGTGGGGGAGGTGTGCACTTTTACTATTCCTCCACAAGTAGTTGGAGTAGTGGAGGACTGATTCGTGAGGTGAACAATGAATGCAGATACAGTTGTTCTGTGAATAAAAACCTTATTTTTTGCATTTTAGGCAAACTCATTCAGATACAGAGTGGGAGCCAAGCACCAGAGCCATAGCAACCTCATACTCCCAGTGTACCACATCACATACCAGTCTACATCTCTGGTGACAGTAAGATGTCTGTATGTTGAAGCATTCCAGAGTTATGCACTTTGGTGCCAAAGTGTCCATTTGGAGACTCCAAATGTCACTTTTTGGAGAGCGCCTGGGAATACCTGTTCAAAATGGTCATTTCTTGTCCAATTATTATCTACTTTTAACTGAGAATAGGTAAGACTTCAGCCTGTGTCACTGTATTGTCATTTAATCAACATCTCCATGCTCCAGTTGTCAAGCAGCCTTTTTTTACAAGCGAGCTACAAAATCTTTTCATTTCTCTGTGTTTAGACTTCTCTCACAGTTTACCATTGCAATGCATGCAATTACAGTAAATCACACAGCTAAAATACACACAATTCACCTCCACAATGAGACCAAGCTTTTGCATATACTCCTAAGGGCTCACAAACAGCTTGTAGTTTAATTTGGGTATGCCTTTGACAGGCATTTGTCAAATATTGAGGGTAAATCAAAAGGGATATGTCTCTCTAAAACAAGCTAGCAGTAGAGATTTCTTTTCGTAACGTTGTCTAGAATCTGAAAATATCCAAATCGTGTGGAAATTTGGCAAAATATGGCATGAGTGTTAGGATTCTGTGTTTCTTGATTTGTTTTTTGTTTGGTTTTCATTCCTGCCCTGAGTCTGTGATCTGTGTGTTTGCAGTTGTGTCTTGTGTTTCCTGTTTTATTTTGAAAGTCCATGTTTCCCCTTGTGTTCCTGTGTGTTTTACTTCCTTGTGTTTCCCGCCTAGGATTGCTTGCCCCGCCCTGACGTGTCTCACCTGTGTCTTGTTACCCTTCTGTATTTAAGTCCTGTGCTCTCCTTTGTTCTTGTTAGTCCGTCCGTTTATCCATGCCGTGTTCCTGTGTGTGTTTCCATCCTCCTTTTTGGATCTCTGTTAGGTTTGGTTTGTTTTTTACTAGTTTGTTGTTGTTGGATTAGTTAGTTGCTTTTTACACTTTTGATTTGTACTTTGCATTCTGGATTTTATGTTTTTTTTTTTACCTTTTTGGCTTTATTAAAAGCTCACTAAAGGTTAACCTCAGCCTTTGTGGCATTTGGGTCCAAACATCCCCATAACACAACAATTAGTTCCTTTCGGAAATACAGAAAATGTCATTTGAACCAAGTTACTGAATAAAATGTTCTTTATTTTAAACACATTTTCATAAATGTATTTCTCACACAGAAAAGTATCATTTAGAAAGGTAGGGTCATTTTGTTTTTGTGAACTATTCTTCCAAAAAGAGAGAAAAAAAAGAAAAAAAAAAATCAATGGAATCTGACAAGTGCAATTTGAGCACATGCCATTTCCTTTTGCCAATGTGCTCCTGTATCAGCTCATTGTGATGACTTGGAACAGAACAAAAAATTCTCCTCCCTACGAACTCCCTATCTGACCATCCATCTGACACTTTGGAGGTTCAGCAGTCTTGACAGGGAGAGGACTGAGGCTAATATCTCTCTGAGATGGAGGGATTGACCTTTTTGGTCTCAGTCCTTATTAGAGCACAAAGCGCTGTTGAGTAAGCTGGGCGCACTCACATGAATCTTCTATTAGAGAGAAAAGTTTAAGTCAAGGCTTTACTGTTCCACTGCCACCATATAGAGACTCAATGCAGCTAATGGGTCAATAGAAGCCTTTATGAAGAAATGAAAAGGCACATAAAGCAGATAGCATTCATATTCCTTTTAAAGACTGTAATCTCAACATCAGTAGGCCTATTTACCCTAAATTTCCTTTCCTCTGACATCAAGACTCATAAATGGTACTTTAATTGGGCATATTGGCTCATATATTAAAATATATACTATATAATAATATACTCTAAAATATATAACTATAATTATAAGATATAACTCTGTTTCTAGAAATGAGGGCAGCTGATGGCTGAAAATGAGCAGATTTTTCCCCTTCATCTTATCAAATATAACAGATGATACAGGGCTCTAGACTAACTTTTTGCAGTGGTTGCACTGGTGCGCCTAACTTTTTTTCTTAGGTGCACCAGCACGATATTTAGGTGCACCACATCACACTTAACACCACAGTTTGTGAATTTAAAAAATGATTTAAATTATATACACCATTATGTATTTAATAGCTGTGATTGAGATATATTTTGTTTTCTTCAACACCTTTTTAATGTAGCTACTCGTAGTGTAGTTCTTGTCAAGTCAAGTCAAGTCAAGTCAGCTTTATTGTCAACTCTGCTATATGTGCTGAACATACAGAGAATCGAAATTGCGTTACTCTTCACTCCGCAACATATAACATGTAACTAAAAACTAAAGATAAATATAAAGTGTAAAAAAATGTACCTACAATGAGGCACACACAAAATACAAGGCACATAATGAAGGCACAATGCAGTAAGAGTGCAAAAGATGTATAGTGCAAGTCAGTGCAGTTGGCATAATATAAACAGGAATGGTTTAACTTATAACAGCTTATTGAGACTGGTATGAGAGTGCAAAAGATGCAATGGTGCAAGTCAGTGCAGTTGGCATAATATAAACAGGAATGGTTTAACTTATAACAGCTTATTGAGACTGGTATGAGAGTGCAAAAGATGCAATGGTGCAAGTCAGTGCAGTTGGCATAATGTAACAGTCCAGGAATAGATTAAGTTATAGCAGCTTATATGAGACTGGTGTGACATGACAGGGTAAAAAGTGACTGGTGCACAGAGTTCCTTTGGTAAAGTGGCTGGTACAAAGAGTTCCTATCTTGGGTGGTGGTAGGGGTGAGGGGATGGTGGTAGGGGTAGGGGGTGGGGGGTGGTGTCAGGGAAGGGGGAGAAAGTGGGGCGCAGCAGGGAGAGAGTTCAGCTTCCTGACAGCCTGGTGGATGAAGCTGTCCCTCAGTCTGCTGGTCCTGGCCCGGAGGCTGCGCAGTCTCTTTCCTTATGGAGTATGGAACAAGCTTTAGCACACAGCATCAGCTCTGCGCAGCATATGTCCGTGTTCTTCTTCTTCTTTCCTGTGGTCTCGGTCTGACTGCAGCAGACGCGTTTTCAAACACACACACACACACGGAGGTCCCGCCCTTCACCGTCTCTGATTGGTTTAGACCACGATATGAGCCTAATGTGTGTCTGTTGTTGGACCACATGGAGACTTTTAAGAGTCGCGGATAATGTATCTCCCTCTAACAGCTGGTCGCACAGGTGCGACTTCGGATATTTTTTGGTTGCACCATTGAGATATTAGGTTGCATGTGCGACCAAAATGAAAAAAAAAATTAAATAAAATTATTAATAAAATAAAGATTATGGACAGAGCTTACGTGACATCACCTGTTTGTTTCTGAAGAGCTGTTTTGAGGTTACTATTGATTTTAGTGGGCTGTCTGCAGGTAAGACTGGTTGTTACTTGGCCTTATGAGGTCATGTGTCAGCTGAGTAATTAAGACTAGTTGTAGTTTTGATGAAGTATCTTTATTTTAGGAAAATGTATAACACACATGTTGCATTCAGTGACCATCAGAAAGTGTCTGGCTATGATGATTTGTGCATAACATGAATAAAAAGTTAAGGGATCCTAGTAAGCTGATATATTTTTACATCCTCAAATTGATGATAACAAATTACCCCAAAACATCCCACTGCTCGTATAGGTCATATACAGTTTTATAGTCTTTATATCAATGTTACTACATAATAGCATTGGCCACAAACATACAATATTGTTTAATCATGAAGTCATTAATCTCTGTTAGAAGGCTCCCAGAGGAGCTTGAGAGGAGAATGATGCACCATGTTATTGTTACTACCACCATCTGTAACATTTAAACAACTCTGTTCAGAGATAACAACCTAATGCAATCACAATATCCCTATAAATGGGACTGATCACCACAGATGCTTTCAGCGTCTGCACTCACTTATTAGTAAACATGAGATTACAGTCACTGTAACATAAGCTGAAATATTTACCCACTCTGTCAATGACACATGACAAATTGTCATTTTCTGACACACTCAGGATAATCTGGTTTTAGCAGCAGAAAATATCTGCACTTAATATCAATTCCGGTCACTATAAAATAAACCATACAATAAGGACCCCTCAAAGATCATGTGAACCTATTTTAATAAAGCCACTGCACATTCCTGAAGTTCGTTGAGTGGCCACTTGAGGGTGATTTCATGTCCATGTCAAAATGTAAAACTTTACAGCAGAATTAAACATGTTTATGGCTAGGACAGTTAGTTTCTATGATGCTAAAGTAGCTGCTAGCTGTAAAGATGTAAAGATCTTATTTCAGGAAAAAACAAAATACAGTAGGCAAATAAATACCATAGATAGAAGAGACATTAACACCATTTCATAAAATTATTCTCACTGCAAATAATGTGTAAGAGTTACCTTGCTGTGCAGCTATTAATGCTGCTACTTATATCACAGCCATATCACTGTGTCCATGGAAACACAGACACTCACACAGCTTTATGCCTCTACAGTATATAATGCACATAATATTAAATGTTCACATTGTCTAAATTACAGTTCTGAGCTCATAACATTTCTCTGTATATTTTCCTTCAGTTTTGCATATACACAAATCAAAAAATGTGAAGAATTTCCAGCCAGCTAGTGTGGAGATCTAAATTAGATTCTGATACTGGATTTTTGAGGCCGATAACATCATTTTATTTTAATGCTCAAATATTTTTGTTTAAAATTTTTGCTTACTTTATCTTTGTATTTATTATCAGCATGAGAGGAACATTGTTATGTATGTTGACAAGGAGAACTGGTATTGACCTCCTCTGCATACATTTGGCATAAATTAGGAAACAACTCACACCACTCAGCAAGTGAAAAGTTACCAGTCTTCCCAGTTTTTATTGAAATTCGTAAAATCAAAAATATGCCTCTGGAAATGTTCTCTCAATTTTGTATTGACTTTTTTCTACAATTAAATAAAAACTATTAAACTGGGTAATTAAACTGGTGATGAAGAAATACCAACACAGAGCAACTATGCTAACACACAGCAACAGGTTAGCTTTCTGACACTTTAAAAAAACATCCACATTATACTAACTGACATCATTTGCAACCACTGTGGACACAGTCAGTGCCAACTCTGCCAATATCCACATCTGATTAGACTGATCAGGAAGGCCAGCTCCATCTTGGGTTGTCTCCTGTGCAGAGGATGTGTGAGAAAGGTATCATCCCTGATGCTAAATGTATCCCATGCACAGCACTGAGCAGCTCCCTCACTACTGCTGCAACACTAAGAATTTTCCCCACTGTGGGACTAAAGGGATTTTTATCGGCCGATGGCTGATATTTCACTTAGGCTGATATTGATGTTTTTCCAGATGCGCAGCCCTGAGTATGCTAAAATTTAGAACATTTCCACACACATTTTTTAATCTTGGATAATTTCAGGACTTAAAAAAGCAGCTTAGTTTCCATCTTCTCTCCATTCCATTGTAAAACAGACTTTTCCGATTAAAAATGAAAATCTGTTGTCTGCAAGTACAATGGCCTCAAACTTATTAGCAACTTATCGCCAATACATTTGATCAGGCTCTACATGAGAGGTCTCAGAACTAACCAGACTAACCAACCTGTACATATTAAACACCATGTACACTTCTATCAATAAATATCTGTAATACTGGCTTATAATATTGGTGCTTGATAGATCCATCAATCTCTAGTCTAAATGTCTATAAAAATGCATAAACTGTTATCCTTCCTAAAATCCCACTGACACTCTTTAACATTTAAAAAATGGCAGTGCGTTCCTGCCAGCCAGATAACAGATGCACAGCTTTGCATAAAAAGTGTTTTTAATAGCTTATATTAGAAGGCTGGTCATAAATTTCTTGAATAAATCAAGCAATTTACCTTCTCACTTGATTTATTGCCTCAGTGATAATTTTATCTCAAAAATCACAAGATTACACAGTGTAGTTATTGTACTAAATAAATATGGGTACAGTTCTGATGTTACACAAACTCTCACCAGGCACCTTGCTCAGTGAACATTTTGAGATTGAAACATGAGATTATGGTTTCATGTTTCAAGAAAGTTTTAGTTAATAATGTTCCTTATCATGTATTAATAACAATCCACTGAAATCAGAATTTTAAGATTAAAGTTTAAAAAATATAATATAAAATAAGTCAGAATTTAGTCAGATTTTTTTTCAATTATGACATTTTCTGAAGACTTTTGAGATTACAGTCAGAACTCACAGTTTCTCTGAGAAAAAGAAATCTGAGATCGAAGTCAAACATTTTAGATAAAGTCAGAATAGAACTTCACAGATCTGTTTTGAGATTAAAGACGGAATTCTGATTGTTTCAGAAAAATACATTGAGTCAGACCTAAAAAAAAAAGTCTGAATTGGTCTTTGGCGACGGATGCCAATACAACAAGGAACAACGTAGGGTGTGGCGACCTGGTGACTGACAAGACGCAATAGTGTAGGCACGCATTGTGTGTCTGCAGTACAGCCTTTCTGGTTCACCTTCTCATCATAACATGGTTATCTCTGGCTTCAGAAAACAACATTGATAATCTACCAAAACACAAGTCCAACAGGCAAGAGAGATGGAAGCTAGATATCCACTTTTATGGTGTAAGGCAGGCTAATGACCTGAACTCACTGCATGACACATTCTTGTGCCACAAAAGTCCATAATCTATTTTTAATCTGCTCCATAAGGTGGATAATGACACTTGAACATGAGACTTGTAATTAGTCAATGATTGTGAGGGTGAGATCCAAAATGATTATGGCCATATTAGCATTTTCTCATTTGATATGTGTTAAATATTTAAAACCACTGTCCAGATTAAAAACGAGCAGTTCATCAGTCAGTTGTCCATTTGTTCAGCACCTCCAGGAAACGCTGCCCTCACAGACCCTGCTCCAGTGCCCCTGCCCAAACCAGAAGCAGCCACCCCCACTGAAGGTTGCAACCTACAGCACAGTATCCTCAAATACTCCCAAGCTGCCCGAGAGCATGTCTCCTGTAAGGATGTCCCACCAAGCTAACCAAGAAAAAGAAAATCCAGCTAAACAACACCTAATTACATAGACGGTCACCTAAATCACACGTTAAAGGCATTTCAGGTTGAATCATACATGCATTCATCATACATTCAACCCATCCACACACTACAGCAAATATTCCAAGTCACCTTATTCAGTGAGGGTGTTTGCCGGGATGCGGACGGATATTAAATTGCCGGATTTTTGAATGAAGTCTGGTCCAGCGTTCAGCCGCGTGAAAACACGTTTTGCCACTGCTCTGTCCGAGACACACTTGTGCTATTGCGTCAAAAATACTAATAATTGGGATACACGTTATTGTTGCAGAGTGAAACAACCCAGACCAGCTTACAACAACATCCCCAAAAACCCGCATTAGCTGCTGGGTTTCAGCGCTGCTTGTGCAGAACAGCGCGGCGGTGTAATAATAAGAGGGAAGGTGTTAAAAGAGAGAGGTGTCGGTTTGTTTACCTTGCTGAGATGCGGATTCTCCTCGGGCAGCAGTGATGCGGTGCCACGGATGGTGCGCAGGAGGTGAGGTGCCGCTGCTCGCTAACGTCGGAGTGTCCTTAACGCCGTGTTTAAGTGAGATGCTTGGAAGCGACCCGGGCTCGTTTCACACTCCTCCTCTGTGCTCCTTCGGGACGCCCTGTCCTCTCCTCTCCTTCTCTCCGTTATGAAATCTTAGTGGAGCTGAATGCAGGGACGGACCAGCCTCTCTACGCCCTCCCACCCCATCCACATCCCTCCTTTCTTTCGATCACCTTCTGGTCTCCTCTCACGAGCGTCAAGAGACGGAGATGCATCAGCAGCACTTCCGGTATGCAGATAACAAAATAAAGTTCTAAATTATTTAGTATCAAAATAAAATTATATAGAGGCCAACCCGTGAGCATAGCATGACAGATAATCGTACGAGAAGTAGCTAAGATTCGAAGTTGTATTTATCTTTCTAAAAAAACAAAACAAACAAAAAACAACCAGAACATCAGTAGCCTACTGGTATTAAAGGTGGTGGTATTAAATGCTACAAGAACCTCAATCATGGTGTTAAATTAATTTGACATGCCTCCAAACACTAACCATTTAAATTAATATATATAAAATATATATTTTAATTATGTAGTACCATTTGCATTGATTTGTCTGTGCTTTCATAATAGGCTAGATGTATATCAATTTTAGACCTAAAAGTATAATTTGAGGTTTAGAATTAGGTGCATTTTTTACTATTTTTCAGGTTCTATAAAACAGTATGTTCAAATACCAAACTGGTGATTTATGTTATATGTGTATGTCGCTATTGGAGATAAAACCATCCGGCCAAAGGCAACACATTTACTGGGGGATTTTCTTTTATTTTAACGGTAAATTTAACCAACTTCCGGTACTGTCCTCACCGTCCACGGTGTACTTGACTTATCCTGTCCTGCCTTTCACATAGAGCGGCGGCAGTTTGCATCCTCCTTTCATTGTGGTTCGCTCGGCTGCCTGGAAGTGAAGCACAGAGGCGGCAGGTGCTGACTCCCTCCCTCCCTCCACACCCCTGCTCCCCGGGGACCAACAGGGAGAAAGAGAGCCCTCCAATTAAGCTCTGCATGTTGATAGATTGGGCTGAAATCAGACTCATAGCCTAAATGTCTTTCAGCATACATTCTTTTTTTTCATACATGTTTTCTATCATATTTCATTTAATTAAACAAAAACTGCCATTGTTATTTTGACAGTTAAGCTGTGATAAAATTAGAGAGGGTTTTATTTATCCCTGGAAGGGAAATAATATGAAGTAAAAACAAATAGAAACATATAATAACTATAACTATATTTAGGACTAATGTAATTTAATTTATTGACCCCTTTAGTTAATTACAGGTGTCCAGTAGCTCACACAGTTAGAAAAAAAACTATTTAAACATGTCCAGTGGAATCTCCTTGTCATATTAAAAACACTGGAAGCCATCAGGACCATGCAGGTTAAATTTCTTCCACTTTTTAGTGTCCCATGTTTGATCCTCCTTTGCAAAGTCTAAACAGGCCAGTTTGTGGTGTGGGAGGAGCCGTGGTCTCTTTGTTCTGGAAGCCCTTCTCTCTCAGATGCTGTCTTATGGTTACTGGGCTGCAGTCAGCATCAGTGTGGGATTTTGATCAGCCTGTTTCTTCACTGACAGCTCGTTAGATCCTCCTGCTCAGTGCAGGTGAAATTTTCTTGGGTCTACCTCTTGATGTTTTTGTTCCGTGACCCTCAGGATTTGTTAAGAAATTACTTACTGCATCCATCCTCAGCAGCGATGGCTCGTTGGGAGAGGCCTTGCTTGTGCAGCTCAACAATCTTGCCACGTTCAAAGACAGAAAGCCTTTTTGCTTTTGCCATCAGGAGGTCTTGACAGTGTGAATGCCTGACAGATAATGACATGAAAGCCAGATTTTGAAGGCTGTGGTCTTTCAGTTTCAATGAAATAAAAAATACATTGTCTATTAAAAAATCTGTTGGCTCTTTCTGCTGTTTCTTCCTTTTGCATTTTGAAGCTCTACTTACAACCTGGTCTTGATCCACCAGAGCAAAAATCAAATACTTGTAATTTTTGCTCCTAAGATTTTGATCAGTAGTGTACATGTGTCTATTTAACAATACACTGTTACGTGCAATGTATACATGAGGAATACACACTCTAACACACAAATGATAAATATACGTAGAAGTATACATTCTAAGAAATGAATATCGAATGCCATATAGGTATATATGTACAATGTATACACTTTAATATCTAAAAACACACAATACACATAAATACAATTGTGTAGTATTGTGCACGTTTAAGTGGTAAATTTTCCCACATCTGTTTGCAAATTCTGATGAGTCTGACACAAAATAAAAATGTCACCACATGATCTGCAGCTGATAATGTGAGTTCATGTGTCTAGAAATCTGACGTGCATGAAAGGAGATGCAGGTAAAAGCCTTAAACAGCAGGCTTTCTGAAACAATGACGGACCAATCAAAGACAGACAAGGATGTTACAGCTTCTAGGCTGGTTTGATTTTTTTCAAATGTCCAAATGTGTCAAAAAGCCAAATTTTAAATCCATTTTAAAACGAATTCTGCATCAGCAAAATCCACTCTGCTTTAAAAAACACTTTATTAGGCTGAAATTTTTTTTGGCACTAAAACCGAACACAATTCAGAGTAATTACAATAATAACAAACAACAGCTAATCATTTCCAGCCCGGAGTTAATTAGCATAAATTTAATTTTAAGGCAACAATCAACACAGGAAAACAAAACACAAAACAAGGATCGTCAACAATGATTGTAAAAAAAAAACAAGAGTGGAGCGACAGTACTAGACGATTGTGTGAGTAACGAGCTCTCATCCAGTTATACACATTTCAGGTCATTAGAGCTGAACATACAACATACAAAGTCGCACCAATTAGGTGGGCTGGGTCAGAGAGGCAGACAGCATGCAGAGCTAGCATGAGCAGGTCTCTGCTAATTAGAAATTAGTCATATCATTGTGCCTGGAGGAGGTCTTGTGTGTGCTTAATTAATCAGCTATAATTGACACTCTTGTTTTACCTGGTGCATAACAAGCCTACTTCCTGTATCCACTGAGATAGAAATTAAATAAGAAATAAGAGAACTGAGTGTCTGACTGTCTCAAGAGGGACAGTTAACACATGGTTTGGTGTCAAAGAACAGATAAGGTTCTTTGCCGATGGAAAAATTTGACCTCCCCCCCAAAAAATAAACTCTTGTCTGGAGCAATCATAGACCTGTTAATAGACCCCAAGGGTGTAGTTTTTGCTAGGTCGGAGGTGATGCGTCCCCACCAATGTCCAGTCATTTTCGTTCTTTTCTGGCATCCTACCAATGGATATCCTCCCGTCATTGATCACTCTGGTCCTACCCAAAGCCCTTGGTATTCTGATTCTGACTGGGTTATATCAAGGGCTCTGGTCCTACTGTAACACATATGGCACCTATGGAATAAGCATACATGTTTATTTCAAGGACTGAAATAGCAACCTAATAATTATAATTATATTTTCTTATTGAGCACAGACTGTAAGCACTGCTTAAGATGCAGATCAGTGAAGGCATGAAGGACATCAAAGGTACTCTTATTTAAGTTAATGCTTAGCTTCTGGAGCTTCTGCTCCTCCTGCTTCTTCGGCCAATGCCAGGTACTGTCAGACTTCCACACCAACCAACCCAGTCACTATCTAAGATGGAACTATGTATGCTGGGAAAGAAGATCACATGCGCCCCCTCCAACAAAGCCACAAGTAGAGTACATAATGTAAATATATCTTATGTACATCATGTGCGTGTCCTTGAGTCAAATTGAAGAAGAAGGCCACAGTCCTATTTCTGGAAGGTGGCCATATTTATAAGCTAATGTCTGCAGTCCCCACTGCTGGTGGGGTGAAGGGATGTGGAGGGGGAGGTGGGTGGCAGGCCACTCTAAGTAGACATGAGTCATCATATTTCCAGGAAATAACATACTCCCTATAAAATGCTTTTTTTTTGGGTCAATGACAGTGTGACCCCTGTAAGATAATAAAGATACACAAAATCCTTGGGGGGAGTTATTAGTAAAAAAAATCCATCCTTTGGCAACAGTACATTGGTTTTTAGATATGTTCTGATAAAATTTCAAATAAGCAGGTTAGCATTTCAGCACTATTTTCACTCAGGTGCCATCCTGTCTGTCAAACATAAAGGTGTAGTAGCCATTGATAACTGTCTGTGTTTAATCTCCTCTACACTTGGGTAGAGTTCCACAGGGTTCAGTCCTTGGATCCATCCTGTTCTTATTCTATATACTACTGTTATCATTGGCAACATAGCCAATCAGTTCAGTTGCATCTATCTCTAAATGATGACATGCAGCATTACGTTTCTAAATAAGCTAAGCTAAGCTAAAGTCAGACAAAACCAAGAATATATTTATTGCTCCTTGTAAGTTAGAGTCTAATGTGACACTGTGTATTGGCCACCAGTGTTAAAATCTCTATAAATAAAATCAGAGCTTGTGAGCTTGTTTTTTTTACACCTTGGTTACTGCAATGTTTCTCTTTCTTTTGTTTCAGGCAAGCTGTCCTGTCTGTCTCACATCTTGTGGCAGTCAGGCTGCTAATCAACAGCAACTGTGGCTCCACACAGCACAGCAATCCAGTTTTCCTTCCATGCATTAATTGTAATGGATCTATATTTATTAAAACATGGGTTATTTAATAGTGGTTTATATGTATGTATGTGTATGTCTGTTTTACTTGTAACTTTATTTTAAAAAAAATGTATTTATTTACCTGGCAAAAATGGATATAAATATAGGTATAGTATATCTATATAAAACTCACTTGTCTTGTGACCATCCCTTACCTACACATATGTATTTTTAATCCAAATAATGGATATGTTAATATAAATGTCCCCTCCTTTGTGTATTTGGTTACCCCAGACAGGCTCACCCCATCACCCTTGTCAAGCAATTCAACCCCCAACTGTCCCCCCCACCTCTCAACTTCCCAAACCCCACTCCAGTGTCTGCCCTCTGTGCTCCCTGTCGTCCTATTCATTTTCATTTGGGCTCTGCATGCACACAAATCATCCACCAACTGTCAAATGTCATCTTCCCCGGGTTGGCTGTATAATATGTGTGTGTGCTGGTAGTGTCAGATATATCAAATGAGGTTTACAGAGAGTGATGTGAACCAAGAGCAAATGAAATGAATGTGTCGCCTAATGAAATACCACGGTGACAAATGTATCAAGTGGCCATGATGAAATGAACTTTCAGAGGATGTCTGTGGGTGTGACAGCATGCAGAAATGCCATTTGCTTTATGTCTTTTTTGGGCCAGTTGCATACTAGCAACAACAGTAGCAACGCTACTAAGTCATGTGGCCCAATGGAATTTTGATTTTTATTGTATATGCTGTCAAGAAAAGTAAGAAACGAAAGCACAAACACACATAATACGTGTTCAAACAATATTTCAGATCTTTTCCGCTGTCTCCACTAGCAGTATGTACTGATTTGGACAGAATGGGCCAAGAACTAGCTACTGTGGCACCCAAAAACCTGCTGTGTCTGCCAGCACAGTCACAAGAACATGGATGGGATAGCAGGAGGAGCTGAAGAACTGGGGAGCCACAAAAGAGCATCCACCTATCACTAGGACTGGGGCCTGCCAGGCATAAATGTGTCTGGTGATGCTGTGCTAAACGTTATGCTGCCTTTAACATCATCCGCGTGAATCCCAAAGGGTCTGGGGTGGCATATATGTCCCTGGAGGGGAATGCACAGACCTGCCAGTCTTAGCCAACTGTACTCTGGCTAGTAATAGGAGCTGGGACTAAATCCTCAGAGTTTACATTGGAAGGAAAAATAGATTCTAAGAAGATTTTACCTGCTGATTGATGTGCTGTATGGATCCTCAGTTGTTTGTAGATTGGTCCTGAGGTCCTCCTGGTGGAACCAGGAACGAGTTACATAATGTGACATCATGGGGCCACAGTATGTAACCACTGGGCAATACACAACTGTCAGAAAAAAAATGGGTTTATCTTGGTGACCTGGGGCATAATAATAATAATTGTATTTTAAAATAAATAAAATAAAATAAAATCTGGAGTTATTATGCTGATCAATACCTAATGTGGAAATTGAGCAAGTTTCAAAATTTTCAGAGCATTATGACTATTATAGTGGTTCTCTCCATCATTAAGCCATGCCATGAACTGGGCTACTGGACTGGAATGTCTTTTTAAGGTTATTGTTTTGTGTGCATGTCAAAATGTCCTCTCTTTTTATCCCTGTAACAAGGAAAAGACATCTGTCCACATTGCTTCTTCTAGGCATCTGAAAGTCATTCTCACATTCAACAGTGACACTCATCTCCATCATTAGCACTGCATTGATTAGCCCAGTCCAGCAGTAGTCATGTTTTACAGTACATCAAACTCCCAAGTGGTGAATGACAGCGAGGCCAGACTCAGCTTTCCCTTAAGGCTGCGTCCATCTGTTGGTCAGAGCAGCACGATCAATACTCCTGATGTTAATGACAGCATAAAAGCCTGCTGAGAAACTTGAGAGGCTCTTGGAGCCCAGAGCCAGAACTGTCATCCTGCTGTGTTATCAGTCCTCAGGCTGTTCCAGGGAAGAAGATTCTGCTTGCCCACAGTGGGTTAATGATGGGATATCAACAATATGTGGGACTAAGCTACAGACTGTGCCTAATGTAGAGTCATCATATACACAGGCAGCGGCTTGGTTTGAAGTTTGAAGTCGAGACATTCCACAAAATCACTATGATATGTTATGATAATAGGGGAGTGAAATAGTCTGGGGCTAATATGTTCCGTTTTACTGTTCCGAGTTGTATAATCTTACTGTAACAGTCTCTCTGCTGGGCTGTTTACAGTTGGATACAAAATGATTTGGCCTCCTTATGAATGTTATTCTTTTTCAATTATTTCCCCCATTTTATTAAATACTACTATACTATTTAAACACATGTTCAAGCATTCTAGGTTTATTTAGGAAGCTTACAGTTTTCAACAAGTTTGAGACACATATCCACCTCAGCTTATTCTGTCCTGTCATGAAAGTAGTCTATTCCTGTGCAGGACTCTACTGACTCTAAGTCAGGGGTGTCCAAACTACGGCCATAGAAAATTGCCCGCGGCTTCTATCTTAAAATGTGTTATTTTTGGCCCGCCAGCCAAACAGAGTAAATCATACAAAATTAACAGGTAATTTTTGTTTTTGTTTTTAACTCATTGTGTAACGTGTTTGAAGGTGTTTACTGCGAGACTAAACATGCTTCTGCATACAACCTGCTATCAGAGAGCGTCTGTACAAGTGAAGTTCTCCAAAACTACGGAGCCCCTCTGTGACATGGTCAAAAAGAAACAAATCGTGGCCACGAATTATGTATAACGTGCGCACGAAATACTGTTACTATTAGTTGTAGTATAGTAGCCCTATTAGAATTCTTGGACGGGGCGCATGGGAGCGGGCTGCCCGGCCAGAGAGCAACCTAACCCGTGCAGCAATGAGCGTCCCTCTCTGGGGAATGTGCCGGAGTACTGGGGGCTCCAGGAGCGCAGGGGAGTGGAGCGGAGCGTCCCTCTCCCTGTCCATCGTGTCGCTCCCTGCTGCCCGCTCCTGCCCGCGCCGGGCAGCAGGGAGCGATGCTGGAGCCGTTAGAGAAGTTAAAGCGACATGATGGAGAGAGAGAGAGGGACGCTCGTTGCTCCCTGCTGCGTCCTGGCCGGCAGCCTGCTCGGGCCTTTTTACCGGCGGCTGGATAAAAGCAACTCTCCAGAAATGCGAACATTTGTAAATCATGAATTAGTTTGTGTCGTGTGAGCAGACAGTCTTTTATAAACTGTGATGTTTTACTGGAGCAGCAGAGCAGTCCGTCTTTGCTTGTTACGTCCTCTGTTATTAAACTGTCAGCTGTACAGTGACACGCGGCAATTCTCTCAAACTGAAGCTGGATCCATACTCCGCGAGACAAAGACATTTTTCCCCCGTGCAGACGTTACGCCCACAAAATGACGTCATTTTTTGTCTCTGACCGCCCGCTGATCCGCACTCCTGTGCACAGGGTCCGGGCCGAACTTTGTCTTTCAAGGCTGTGCGGCAACCATGCTGTGATTGGTCGGAATTTATTGTGGGCGTGATGAAAGTGGAGAAGCGCAAGAGCCTCTCCAGGTATATAGGTAGGTGTATAAACAGCACTGATTCAACAGATTTAGATAAGACCATACTGGTTTTGCATGATGAGCAATAAAAGAAAGAAAGAAAGGCAAGTCAGGGTGATTTGTCACCAATAACTCCAGACAGCCATTCACACATACCAGATGGTGACTGTTATTACCATTCTATATACTCCTACATACCCGGGCATAATAGGCTCGTTAACAATGTCTGTATATCTTTGCTATTGTTACTTTTAATGTCGCATCTTCACAGCTCATCACCGGACAGTTTGAAGTATCGCAGGCACATTGGAACACAGTAGATGTGCAAATGTGGTCATAAAGGCACAAACACTGAATCTTTGCTATTGTTACTTTTAATGTCGCATTTTCACAACTCATCGCCGGACATCTCACGCTGTTGCAGGCACCCTCTCTGTATAATGCCCTCTTGCCATGGCACAAGTCCTTGTGGTGTGTTAAAAAACTCAGTAAAGTCTTTCCTTATAGTTTAGTGGGCGGGCCGTATGAGGAGTTCTGCACACACGCGCCTCGCGGAGTATGGTACCTCAGTGCGGAAAAGACCTTTTTTTGTATCTCTTACCACCCGTGGAGCGCGTTCTCCGCTCTTTGTCTCGCGGAGTATGGAAAAGCCTTGA
The DNA here is from genome assembly GCF_900634625.1 of Parambassis ranga. Lineage (NCBI taxonomy): Eukaryota > Metazoa > Chordata > Actinopteri > Ambassidae > Parambassis > Parambassis ranga. The sequence goes on from NC_041026.1 coordinate 29,700,411, forward strand.
CTCCGTCATTCAGTACACATCTGTCGTAAGGCACATCATCACGTTTTTACGTCTCGTTGCCATGCACTGCAAACCTGTGTAAACATTAAATTACCAGACTTGAGATCAGCACTAAATGACTCCCACCTGGTCTACCTGACATTTTACTGATGTCTGCTGCTCCTAAACCAGACCTGCCACATATGATCAGATCTCACCTTCACAGTAGAGTCAATAACTTGCCTGTTGCTCTGTTATCACAACCACACAGTGTCTGAATGTTTTAAATGTATGCTGTAAATTCAGATAACATTTTCTGCTCTGTCATCTGAATGCTACGATGTTATTTTGTTTGCTGTGTAAGATGTAATATGTTATAAAACAGCATACACATTTTTTATTGTTTAAATTTGACATCAGGGACTGTTGGCCCTCGGAGACTTTCGCATTATCGAATCTGGCCCTCCCTGAAAAAAGTTTGGCCACCCCTGCTCTAAGTAGACAGACCTGACACATCAGGTCCAGACTTGCTTGAATCCTTTAGTGTCTCTGCAGTTCTCGACGCTTTAGACACATCTCTCACTAGTTTTCTTTCCAGAACCTTCCAATTGTTTTGCTTCCACCTGCCAGTCTTGATCTCCACTGTTTGACTCTTGATAAAATCTCTTACACCAGTTATTGAAATTCAGAAATCCTTCTCCTGCTTAGTGGGCATTGACAACCATTTTTCTCAAGTCTAAACTTATTTCTTTCACTATTGCCTTTATACTTTCATAAGTGTTAAGCTCCCTGCTATGGAGATTGACTCACTTTAGAGCCAGCCCCCAGAGGCTGAATAAAGGGAAACTGTGGTTTTTGACACTTCATTTCTCAGCCCAAGCAGGTTGCTGCTTGGTTGGAGCCTTAAAATGGTCACTGATGACATGCAAATTTTGCAAATTGTGCAGAAAAATAAAGAAAACCAGCACACAGAATTAATCAGCTTTCGGCCGAGATGTTCCAGATAAAAATCACACATTTTTGATATTTATCATATTGTGAATAAAAAGCATAGCATTTTAAACAAAGGGCATTACTTGGTATTTAAAGAAAAAGTAAAATTCAAACAAACAAACAAACAGAAACAGTCTGATATTTCATATATCTTCACTTCTTCTCTTCATGGGTTTCCCATCTGTGAGTACTTGCTCCTTCCCAATCATCTCAACCTGTGCATTTATACTAGACCAAAAAACAGCCATTTGTAGCCATGTTGAAAATAAAATCTGGGCAAAGCTTTTATAGTTCAATGGACGCTTAAAAGTTCTGTAAAATCCAAACATAAAAAAACAGAATTCAAGGCTATGTTTAATAGTGGAAATAAGGGTTGAACTCTGGAAAAAGTTCACATGGTCTGATAAGTCCAGACCTAGAACCTGGGATGCTCCCATCATGCCTTGTCCCTACCATACAGCCTGTTGAGGCTGAACCGAGGTTGCTTTACCTGCAGGCTTGTATTCAGCAACGTTATGAATGTAGCTACTGATGAGCAGGTTTTTCCATCAATGGATTTTTTCTTCTCTGATTGCACTGTAATATTCCATGATGATGATGTCAGGATTCATCAGTCTCAAAGTGTAAAAGTGTGCTTCATTGAGCATGAGACATGCTATTCACACTTGCATTGGATGCCATGGAGTCCAGATCTGAACCCATCTGAGCATCTTTTGGTATGTGCTGGAGAATATATGATGCTTATGCAATAATAATCACATGGCATAAGCTTATTGACAGCAAATGTGCATTGTTATCAATGGCTGCATTGGCCAGGCAGTGTAAAAGTGTATTTGTGGTGGCTACTTTATACAAAATCAGCAAATGATCGGTAATATGGGAAATATATTCAGAATCAGAACTACATATTGATGAATTTTCAACAAACAAATTCCCATACAAGCCATCATGTTTGTCTGAACTGAAATACAGGAGCCGGCAGCTGACACTATGTCCGATTAGAATTGCCAGGTAGAGTCTGCGCTGTCTGATGGAAATCCCATTAGAGTCTGCCCTTCCACTGTTATTGTGTTGTGGATAGGAAAACACAGGGAACTACACATGACCAGGTGAAGTATATCAAGTACACATCTCTGCTGCTTGTAAAGTGAAGTTAGCTAGCAGCTCTCGTTGTGGTTTAGCTGGTATAAAATCCTATAACATACAATGCCTTATCTGTGGACATTGTTGTTTCTAAGGTACGTTGTTTCCAAGGTACGTCAGTTCCTTTTGCTCAGCATACAAATAGATACACATGTGCAGTATATTACACTGTTTAAAGGGGAGGCTCTTACCACAATGAGTATTTACAACAGTGGCATTGTGCACTCCAAATGTAGGGGGAGCCTATCCTTTCAGTTGTCCTCTTGTATCCTTACTATGTCATAGCATAAGGAAGCTAATAAACTTAACCCAAAGCCTATACCCATTAGGAACCCATGACATGTTATTAAAATCTTTAAAGGTAGGGTAGGAGATTTCCTTCTGATGCACTTTTTGTTAAATTAGTGTAACTTCTCTTTACAATCCGATAGCAACCGATTAGTTCAGCAGTTTCGTTTTAAAACGAAGAATATTAATCATCTGTGGAAGCTATAAAACTCTAAAAACATCAGCCAACCTGGGAGGCACCCCTGCGCGTAGAGTTGGCTGGTTGGCTGCTCTCTCCCTGCTCTGCGTGCACCAGAGAGGTACCTGCATGATGGCCGAACTCACAGACTGGTTGGGAGGCGTGGCTTCGGGGTAAACTCAGAGGGAAAGGAGCGTGAGTTTTCCAAATCTCCTACCCTACCTTTAATGTAAATAGACGGTATGTATAATTGAATGCATCCCTTGACTTCTGACGGAAGTGTTTACAAGGTTAAGTTACTAAGACTCTGTCTCTGGATGACCGATTTATTATAGTATTAAGTTGGAGACCCACTCCTGGTGCTGCTTCCTCCATTTTATTGTAATCCAAATTTCCATTGAAATTCCCAGCTGATGTTACATATATATTTTTTTCTACACTGCACTGCACTTATAGCAGAAATAAACATGTTTACAGCCTGGTACAAAGATGGGTGGTACTAACTGTTCTATGATAATTACAGATCCACTCATGAAGAAAGTGTGCAGGATACATCATTTCAAAATCATAAAATAATGTTTAGGTTGAGGATTTATGGAGTGAGGCACTTTTAGACAGGTATACCTCCTGTCTTAAAACAAGACAGTACAACAATCCTACATCACTCCCAGCAGTTAATATAGTCCCCTGCTTTCAAACCCCCACGTCTCTCTGTCTCCTCTCCCTGCTGTCTCAGCATGTTGTAAACAACATACAGGAGCAGTCACCTCTCCATAACCACATTTTCTTCATGTCCCCAGAGAAGCCTTCAGCACTTCATCACTGTCCTAACCAACTGTCACACCTCATGGTTCATCTGCAGGGCTGTTTAAGAATCACAGATGTGGTAAATTGTCTGAGCTGTTGAATATGAGGCCTTCCAGTAGTAGCCTCATGTTCTGTGGCAGAGAGACATTTTACAGCTGGTAAATTAGATGTATCATTTATTTAAACTATACAACACCAGATGTACTGTTATTAAGAGACAAACATTTTTCCTTGGACCCATCTCACCCCAATTATGGTTGTGTGTTAAGAGGCAATAAAAGAGAAAATGTTGTATTAAATATGGGTAAATTAAATTTTGATAAGCTAACCTAATCCTAGGGGCCTTTATCTTAGAAGTTGTTTTTCTAACTCTATGTAGCCTGAAAACCACAGGTGGGTTTTTTTTAAAGTGCACTTTCCATTATATGAATTACAAATATATAATATACATATATATGTACATACACATATATATACATATATGTGTCTATGTACACACATGGACAAAATTGTTGGTACCCCTGTTTTAAGGAAAGAAAAACCCACAATGGCAGGGACATGCAGAGACCTTTGGACGGGCAGGTGCTCAAAGTGAAAAAGGGGCACATGGAGCATGAATTTGAAACACCATGCTGAAACACCCTGTACAATGTAACTGGTTGAATTGCAGCAAATTCATAGAGGAGATAAAGGAGGGGTGGAGGTACAGCCTATATCCACAAAGCCATAATTCAAGCTGTACATTTAGGACGCATGAAGATAATGTGTTAAGTTGAATTTAGAAGCTGTAAAAATATTGGGAGGGGGCACCTCTGGGGGAGGGGGGTCTGGGGGTCTTCCCCTAGAAAATTTGTAATGAAGTAGAAGCCATTTCCTGCATTCTGGTGGATTTTAACACCTATTTTACTGACAGAAGTAAAGGGTTAACTCAATAACTATTACTGAGAGATTCAAATACAAAACAAACTGAAAATGAAACAGTTTTGTTAACCTCATGGTGGTACTACACTAACAGATTATTAGAACAAAACATGTTTACATCTGTTACTTTCTACCTCTGTGTCAGCATGATTTTAACCACAAAAAACACATTTCTGTTTCATTCCCAAGAGACCATCAGCTGGACTGTCAGATTTTAGAGCCAGACTTCACAGAACAGATCAGATTAAACAGATTACTCAAAGCCTCCAAAAAAGCTGCAAAAAAGCTGCACAACAGGTAACTTAGTTCACCAGAAATCTGTGCTGATCTGTCTGCTTGTGTTGATCAACACACACAAGCAGTTCAAATGAAGTGACTGAAAAGCAAAGGAAGGGATCAATATAGAAGCAAACTTCTATATCATATAGCTCCCTGTCTCTCACTTCTGGCTTGCCCTATATTCCATAACATCTGCTTGCGGTGTGCTTGCAGCTGAATGTCAGACCTCACCTGGCAACAAGAAGTTCTTTTTTGTGATTGGCTGATAGGTTGCTAATTGCTACAGCTCTGAGTGCACAGTGCTGTCGGTTGTCTGGTTAACTAGCGGCTATAACTTGTTAAAGGTGTGTGCAGTCAGACGACACACTGGATGCTCATGGCTCACTTCACTTCGTCAGTCATCCTGGAAAACTACACTGTGCACAAACATACCTTCCACAGATGCTCAATAGGATTTAGATCAGGGCTCATACTGTAGAAGGCCACTTCAGAACAGTCCAATGTTTTGCTCTTAGCCATTCTTGGGTGTTTTTAGCTGTGTATTTTGGGTCATTATCCTGTTGGAAGACCCATGACCTGCGACTGAGACCAAGCTTTCTGACACTAGGCAGCACATTTCGCTCCAGAATGCCTTTATAGTCTTCAGATTTCATTGTACCCTGTACAGATTCAAGACACCCTGTTCCAGCAGCAAAGCAGCCCCAGAACATAACTGAGCCTCCTCTATGTTTCACAGTAGGGACGGTGTTCTTTTCTGTGAATGCTTCATTTTTGCGCCTGTGAACATAGAGCTGATGTGCCTTGCCAAAAAGCTCCAGTTTTGTCTCATCTGTCCAAAGGACATTCTCCCAGAAGCTTTGTGGTTTGTCACTATGGCAAATTCCAAATGTGGCAAATTCCAGTCTCTTTTTTATGATGTGCTTTCAGCAGTGGTGACCTCCTTGGTCCTCTCCCATGAAGTCCACTTGACTCAAACAGCGATGGATAGTGCGATCTGACACTGATGTACCTTGACCTTAAAGTTGTTCTCTTTAGTTACCATTCAAATTATTCGTCTCTTCAATTTGTCATTGATTTTCCTCTTCCGGCCACGTCCAGGGAGGTTTGCTACAGTCCCATGGACCTTAAACTTCTGAATAATATGTGCAACTGTAGTCACAGGAACATCAAGCTGCTTGGAGATGGTCTTATAGCCTTTACCTTTAACATGCTTGTCTATGATTTTCTTTCTTATCTCCTGAGACAATTCTCTTCTTGGCTTTCTGTGGTCCATGTTCAGTGTGGTACACACTATGTCACCAAACAGCACAGTGACTACTTGTCACCCTTCAAATAGGCAGACTGACTGATTACAAGTTTGAAGACACCTGTGATACTAATTAGAGGACACACCTTAGTTTAACATGTCCCTATGGTCAAATTATTTTCAATCTTTTCTCGGGTACTATAATTTTTGTCCAGGCCTGTGTCACAAAAATGAATGCCTATTTTTTATTACATGCCTCTCTGTTCACTTGATGCCCACAGCCTGCCTCATGACACACAGACCTGTCCATAGCTAGTTCTGTACTGAAAATGTAAATTAAATACAGATAGTGAATTTTAATTTTAAAGGTAGGGTAGGAGATTTCATGCTGATGCACTTTTTGTTATATTGGTGTAACTTCTCTTTACAATCCGATAGCAACCAATTAGTTAGGCAGTTTCGCATTAAAACAAAGAATATTAATCATCTGTGGAAGCTATAAAACGCTAAAAACATCAGCATCAACATCATTTCAGCATCATTTACATACATTTAAAAGTAATTACTTAAGACTTTTACTTAAGTAGGATTGTTGACGTAGCACTTCTACTTTTACTTAAGTATATATTTTGCTGGGTATTTGTACTTTTACTTAAGTACCAAGCTTCAGTACTTCCTCCATCACTGGTTATGACTGTACAAGGGCATGTTTGAGGTCTCCTAACCATGATTGTGCTGTTTTCATGTGTTTGCATATGGTTGTCTCAGAAAACTGCACTTTCCTGGGGCAGTGCCAGAGCCCTACAAAATGACCATGTAAAGCTACATGTGTTGGTGCATCTGAGACCACCAAATACTTCTATAGGACTGTCCAGGAGATCACTGCTGCTCTGATCCAAGCCTAGGAACAGATGCCCTATTAGTCTACACCATCACCATTAGAACAGGCATGTAGACATACAGTACACATGAGTTAGTTCAGCCCGCAGTTTCAGTTGTTTTACGTTGATTTTTAATGTGATTGTAAAACCAGTCCTCATAGTTTGATGACTTTTGTACACTTTTGTTACTTCATTGTGCTCTTAACAACTTATAACAACGTACATAAGTCAAGATTTGAATGATCATATGTATTTAGTTCTGAAAGGGTACATAATTCCAACTTTTAAAGCTTATCTGACAAAAATGATAACACCGACCTTTGAACCCTAAATGCTCGAAATATTATATCCTGGCCATAAAATGCTGAAAAGTAAATTAAAACACTTAAAATGTTCACAACTAATATGTTGAATTGTTATAAAATATTAAAGAAAACATAGTGAAGTTGCTGTACCTTGTCTCAAGCATTGTGTAGAAAACAAAAAAATTTCTGATATTTGGTGCTTAGCCCTCCTCAAAGCAGCCTGCCATCTGAATGACAGCGATAATATAAAAAAAGCAGCAAAATATGTTGAAGAATCTGCACCCAAGAAAGCTTTACAAAGCTTTTTTGTGCTTGACCTAGATTGCTAGGAGGGAGCTTTGTTCTCTCTCATACAACCTTTCTCAATGGTCAGCTTTGAAAGTCTTGTTTGTCTTCTGTGAAGATTGGAAGAGCATGAAAACATGTCATTTTCACTGCAGAACAGTGAAACACTCGAGCTGTGAGAATAAAATGGGTTCAAAATGGCCTGTGTCACTCGTATGATGGATTCTCAGTGTTGGATAATGGGTGTTCTTCCTTTTGTTTCTCCAGCTTCCTGTTCAATAATTTTTTTTTTGTTAAAAATCTTTATTGATACCATCTCATTATTCAGGTTTAGACAACAAAACAACAGGGTTAGGTGTGAAAAGATCATCCCTCCATCTACAACTATCTTTTGTACCATTATCTTGGTTACCATGGTTTCTGTAACTCCACAGTACAGAGACTGGCCTTTTAAAAATCACCAATAAATTCCTAAACGTTGCAGACCCTGGACTCTTACCCATATTCATCCTTCTTGATCTGACCATGGCCTTCACATAAACCTCCTAATCTGAAAGTTTCGCCATGACTGCTGACTGTCTTTGTCCATCACTCACACCCTTCAGCTTTGCTGTTCTGCTGTATTGATTACCTTAACTGTCTTTTTGTTGGTCTCAAAAGTCTCCCCAAAAACTATGACAGAATTTAGTCACCCTTGATCACCTCCAGAACATCACTCCCATTCTCACAACAGCTTCATTGGCTCCAAGTCCACTCTAGAATAGCTTTAAAAAAATTCAATTCTGCTTTTACCTTCAAAGCTCTCCATAACCTAGTACCTTCATACCCCTCTGATCTCCTACTGCTATATAGTTAGAGCTCAGGTGGGATCCAAATGCACAACCGCAGTATGAACAGCCAAAGACAAAGGGAACCACAAGACTTAAATACATGAGGGATGACAGGACACAGGGTGGGGCAGGCAATCAACAAAGAGGGAAACAAGAGGAAGTAAAACAAAGGGAAGACAAGAGTTTCAAAATAACACAGAAAATACAGGAGCACATGGACTGTCTCTGTGATTCTCTGGAAACCACCGACTGGTCAGTTCTGTATGAACCATGTGGTGATGACCTGGAGGGCCTAACAGACTGTTTCTGATTACATCAAATTCTGCATGTACAACTCCATCCCCACCAAGTAGGTGGAAATAGTCACATCTTACAAGTTCCTGGGTGTCCAACTGGACATTAAACTTGAGGTGAGACTTCAAAGAGAGTTACCAGCTGTCAGACTGTTACTGTACTGTATAGAGTGACGTTAAAGTCACTGGGCAGCATCAGACAGCAGCAGGGCCCTTGGGGATTGGATTATTATTAATCTATACCCAGCTGCTCATAAATACTACTTGCAAATGTTTATACTTATTGTCTGTGATGTTGAAAATTAGCTGCCAACAGTGAGACAAAACCTACACCCTTATATAACACACATAGCCCCAACACACAGTATGCATTTCAGATGTACATTTTGTTTCTTTGTACTTTGGTTCGTACAGGTTATATGAATTAGTGCAGTTATTGCACACAACATAACATAGCACTCATACTAAGTGCAGGTGCTGACCATGTTCAGAGGACCATCAGCTACTTTACTGTGAGGATGCATTCATCAGCACTGGCAGTTACACCATCTGTCCAAAACACATACAGTCAGGAAGCATTGTGTATGTGTCAAGAGTACAGAGTCAACACACAGAAGGGCCAAGCTCCTGATTTCACCTTGAGTAATAATCTCACTCACATATGCCCATAAGTAAGAATACATTTTAATCTTTCTTCAGCATTCTGATGCTTGCTTTTAATTTCAGCAGCTTGTCTACATGAAGAAACGCACAAATTGCTGCCATTTGATTGGCTTGTTACATGTTAACAAGCCATACAGGAAACCATTACTTAGTTATGGCTGCTAAAGGTGGATCAACAAGCGATTGAATGGTGGTACCTACTGAAGCTTGGTACTTAAGTACAAGTACAAGTACTACATCAACAATCATACTTAAGTGAAAGTCTTTAGTACTTTTAAATGTGCTTAAAGTATTCAAAGTAAAAGTACTCATGCAGTGAGTTATCTCAATATCTAGGTGGTGCCATTTTGATAAAGAATGCAGATAAAGAGGCTGGTACTACTTCTGTCTCTACAGATGTCACTACTAGTAAATCCATGCCAGCAACTCTTTTCTTTGAGGTCAACACAGGATGCACTGTTTTTTGGTCCCTCTAAATTCTTCTTTCTTAAAATCTTTTAAATATGCCCACAGGTTGGTTTAGTGGAGGCTGACCCTGGATCCATGCTTTATCCAGCATCTTTGCTGTCCTCCATATACTGAGATGTCACATGGTAAAATGCAGACCCAATTGAAACTGGGGTAGGTCGTTAAACTTTATCGTGGCTTTCAGAATTTGGCCAGTTATGTTGTTTTGAATGGTGTAATGTGGAAAAGAATGCAACACATACTGTGCAGTAGTGACCACTGATCTAATTATGGTCATTTATTGTTATGGCATTTATATTTTGGCATGTTGTGACAGCGTTTCCTCCAAAAACAGGTTGAAATATCTTTGAATAAGAGGTGTTTTTCAACTGAGGACATCTGTATGAGTGAATGGTTTAACATCAGGTGAATGTTTTTTAATCATGGTAAGAGTTTCACATTACTGCATCACAAACAGCAGAGGGACAAATTAGAGATATTGAAAAAAAAAAGTTAAACGTAACGAAGAAAGATGAACACTTGAGACAACCATAAAATCAGCCACACAATAAGTCTTTCACAAAGTCTGGCTGTCACTCTTCCAACAGCAGCAGCATGGTCTCTTTTCTTTCGGTCACGCAGATTTAGTTTTCATTTGCCAAATGGTTTCTGAGCCTTTGCTTCTCATCTCCACCCTGAAAGGTAAAAGGATAGTCTGCCAATTCAGAATTTCATCTTGGCCAGATAACAGTGTAATCCACTTTGGCTCATCCTGCCTTTTATTCTCTCAAGTCATTTTGGCAATGCTCTACAATTAGGTTAAGGGGTGTCTTTGGAGAGCAGTGACAGAGGTTTTTTTGGAGAGATATCATGCCTTTCAAAATATGATAATAATAACATCATATGACAAAGACCCCCGGAGGGATTCTGTCTCCAGTCCTGTTTGTGACTTTAATGGACAGAAATTTAAGGTTTCGCTTTTGCTGGGTGTCCAGGGTGCTTTTGCAGGTGTTACTGTCCTTCTAGTGCCTCTGAGAAGAGGATCAATCCCGCCAAGTCCGAGGCCTTGGTTGTCTCCCAGAAAAAGATGGCATGCTCCCTTAAGGTGAAGGGAATGGATATGTCCCAGTTGAAGAAGCTTCTCTGGGTCGTGTTTGTGAGTGATGGGACAAGCTGCAACGTCAGTGATGGGACAAGCTGCAACGTCAGTGATAGCATGTGTTCGGAGTTGGGCTTCCCCAGGGCGGCTCCCTGTTTCCTGTCCCAGCTCATAATGGGTGAGAGGCTGGGTCCGGTTCTGTGTTAAGGTTTGAAAATCCTCTAGTGTGTCCAACTAAATTAATTGTTTTCATATGAAACGGGTTCAGAAAGTGCATCTTCAGTGTAGCAGTAGTTTTGCTACTTTTTTAGGATAGCCTCTTTTCTGATTAAAAAAACATCTCAGCTTTGTGCTTGATGGTTACTAAAGACTCACTTTTCAGTGGTAAACTTCCAAGTTTGATTGCATAAAAATCTCAAGACAAGTAGCCAAAGAACAGTGTGTGGTGAAACCCTCATGCAAAAGCTGTCTGTCCTTTGACCAGAGTGCATATTGATTCTTTGTATAGAGTGACCAGAGATGGAGATCTTTGTCCATGTACAGATGACCAGCAGTGTAACCTTATGCTGATTTATACCTTGATGTGGTCCTGTCCATCAAGTATCCTGATTAAATTATGACAGACTTTCTGTCACAAAACTAACACACTGTGAACACCCCTCCTTTTCCCTAAAGCAACCCTCCATCACATCCCATGCTGGATGACTCTCAGGGGACTGGCCCCATTAAACCCCATTATCTGGATGGAGAGAGGATGAGGGGCAAAGGCATTGATCTGACACAGTAACTGAAGGATTTCTAAAATAAGACATTTGTATCACATCATGTCCTGATTTCTTTAAAATTCAGTCAGAACACTTTCTTCTATCGTCTGCTTTAGCGTCTTAAACCTTAGTGCTGCCTCCACCTGGGATTTCTAAGGAAGCATTTGATCCAGAAATGAAAGCTAATTTTACCCTTTCCCATCAAAGACAAAAGAGGAACAATCTTCAGCAGTCAGATCATTGTCATTGACAATACACGTTTAAAAAAACTAGGCTCTCACCATGCCATGTAGAATATCGCTCAGTTTTGCCATTCTCAGTCAGTGGTTTTAAAGTTTAAAGCTTAACTGGATATTTTCCCATCAAAAATCCACTGCCTTCAGGCAGAAAGGAGAATCCTGAGGGGATGTAGGCCTTGTCCACACAGAGACGAGTGCGAGCGCATCCGCAAAATTTTTTGTAATGTATGGCCGTTTCATCCACACGGATCCGGCGTTTTAGGAGAATTAAAATGCTAAATTTTAAAACTGGGTCCCAGAGTGGATACATTTTAAAATGCTGTTTCCATGTGTACACCCAATACACATCTTTTTTGATGATGCCACAGCTCCACCTCTCCCTCCCTCCCGTATGCGCTCACTCCATCAACAACAAACTACTGAACTTGTTATTGCTTTAACAGCAAAATCTTCTGCTCCTTTGCTACCATGGCAAGCAGCAAGTGGACAATAACTATTTTTTAGTTTTTAGATTCATGTTATTCTGTTTACATTTATTTTCTGTTTTTGGCATGTGTGTGTGGTAGCGTTACAGCACTACTCACAGACCTGGCATATGTACCACAGCGTTTTCAGTGGTTCGTGCAGATTCATGTGGATGCAGACATTTCCTGAAACAACGCCGTCTTTATGGAAAATACTTTGGAAATGAAAACGACTTCATCTCTGTGTGGATGGGGTCTTAGTCTTTACAATTTCCATTTTTTTAAACTTTACAGCTGGTTGACTGGTACATTATTATCTACACCAATCTACCCAGTATCATGTAGGTCCCCAGTTTGCCGCCTGAACAACAAACCAGTTGAGGCATAGACTTCACCACACCTCTAAAGGTTGTGCTGTGGTAACTGCACCGAGATAACAGATCTTTATAGTCCTGGAAGTTGGACTTGTTTGTCCAGCATATCCCACAGATGCGTGATTAGACTGAGAACTATGGTATTTGAAGGCCAAGTCAACACTTTGAACTGGTTGTTGTGTTTCAGCATTATCCTGCTGAAAGAGGCCACAGCCACCAGGGAATGCTGTGGTCTGCAACAATGCTTTATGAGGGTCTAAGTGACAAAGTGAATGGCAGGCCCCATGGTTTCCGAGCAGAACACTGACCAGAGCATCACACCGCCACCTGTTATTTGCCACCTTCCCATATGATACACAATTAGTAGACACACACACATGCCCAAGAAATCATGATTTATCAGACCAGGCCACCCCTTCCATCGCTGCATGGTCCAGTTCTTATGTGTCCAGTGTAAGAAGCTTTCTGTAGCAGACATGGGTCAACAAACTGTGATGTTCTGACATCTTCCTATCAAAACCAGCAGTTTGAGCTACAGGAGCTCCTCTTTTGCTTTTCCTTTCTTGGACCACCACCTTTGATATGTACTGCACTGAAGACCAGGAAGACCCCACAAGACAGTTTTAGAGCTGCCCTGATAGTGTTGTTTGTACGTCATAATCTTTTTTTTGTCACATTCATTTCTTCTGCATTTTACTTTGAAATGGACACTCATTATGGATACTGATTTAATTATCTCCATTTAAATAGCAGTGTTCTACCTACCTTGCATTTACACCTTTACCCATTTGGAACAAATTTGGGTTCAAGATCTTGCTCAAGAACACATCAGCATGTAGCCATGGCCAGGAATTGCACCACCAGCATGACTTTAGAATGTCACAAATGGTCAGCAGTAATCACTTTATGACCTCCATGATGAGGTCACATAATATGAACGTCTCTATGATGGTAAATCATCATATTCATAACATCAAACATCATATTATTATGATAGTATTATTATAACAATGATTTTATTATTCAATAAAATGAGTTTGATAATCAGTGTAGGAGTAAGATGTTCATCCTGTTCCTTGTAATAGACTCCACTCTACTACCTTTCTTCTGGTACTCCAGCACATAGCTGCCACCACTCAGCACATCCTTATCAGCATCTCCATGTGTCCTGGTTTCACCTGCCACGTCAACAAAAAGAATAACACCCACTCACAGCTAAAGATGCTATCATCCACAAGCTCTGGGAAACTGATGAAGCCAGTCAGAAGGAGGGTTAAAAGTTGGGGACACATGCTGCAAGAAAATGTCGGTTTTGCCTGCTATTTCTAAGGCACATAAAAAACTTTTACAAAGTGAGGATCCAAAGGCAGGACACAACACACACCACACAGCCATTTAAGTAGAGAGCCATCATCATACTACTGTAATGAAACTTGCTGCAATTCAGCAGGGGTGCCCAATACATCGATCGCAATTGCCATTTAAAAAATGTTTTGATGTTAGTCCATCATCTATTCTCACAGTGCTCCAAAGATTTTTTTATAACACTCCCCTGATCGCTTGCATCACTGCATGTTTGTGTGTATGTAGTAGCGTGAATAATTGAAGAAGTGGGAGCGCTTACCAATAATACAAGACAACATGCAAGTTTTTGGGCCATGTCAACAGACCGGAGAGAGAGCTGAATGCTGCGGGTCAAGAGAAAGGGCTGTAGCCTATTGCCGGACTGAAGGTGTCATACTGTGTTTTTATAATGTCCTTCAGTCATGATGCCGGTGCACTGGCTTGTTAGTTGGCTAACTTAGTAGCTAGGGTCTGCTAACATAAGCCTGTCTATCAATGATGGGCTGATTAACATTAGGTAAACCAAAGTAGGAAAGCTTTGCTTGCTGTCAGCCAGTTTATTGAAATAAAATACACAGTAAAAATAGGGATTGTTATTTTTTATTGCATTTTATTGTCATCCATTTACCAGCCTCTTTCCTCACTGCCCCATGACACAGGTAAGATGTTTGTACTGAAAATGTTTAGTTGTTTGTGATTTGACTATACATTGTCATTTTTATTTTAAATGTATTTGTCTCTTTCTTACATAAAACAGTAGCATTGGATGAAGAACTGGATGCTGATTGGTCAGTTATATTAAAACTGATTTCCACACAGAATTTATCTAATAATGAGACA